>NC_041219.1:19030121-19084365 GCF_002837175.3 Physeter macrocephalus | reverse complement strand
AATATTCCATTGCATATATGTACCACATCTTCTTTATCCATTCGTCTGTCGATGGGCATTTAGGTTGCTTCCATGACCTGGCTATTGTAAATAGTGCTGCAATGAACATTGGAGTGCATGTGTCTTTTTGAATTATGGTTTTCTCTGGATATATGCCTAGTAGTGGGATTTCTGGATCATATGGTGGTTCTATTTTTAGTTTTTTAAGGAACCTCCATACTCTTCTCCATAATGGCTGTATCAATTCACATTCCCACCAACAGTGCAAGTGGGTTCCCTTTTCTCCACACCCTCTCCAGCATTTATTGTTTCTAGAGTTTTTGATGATGGCCATTCTGACTGGTGTGAGATGATATTGCATCGTAGTTTTGATTTGCATTTCTCTAATGATTAGTGATGTTGAGCATCCTTTCATGTTGGCAATCTGTATCTTCTTTGGAGAAATGTCTATGTAGGTGTTCTGTCCATTTATGGACTGGGTTGTTTGTTCTTTTGACATTGAGCTGCATGAGCTGCTTGTAAATTTTGGAGATTAATCCTTTGTCAGTTGCTTCACTTGCAAATACTTTCTCCCATTCTGAGGGTTGTCTTTTCATTTTGTTTATGGTTTCCTTTGCTGTGCAAAACATTTTAAGTTTAATTAGGTCCTATTTGTTTATTTTTGTTTTTATTTCCATTACTCTGGGAGATGGATTGAAAAAGATATTGCTGTGATTCATGTCAGAGAGTGTTCTGCCTATGTTTTCCAAAGCAATCTTGAGAAAGAAGAATGGAGCTGGAGAAATCAGGCTCCCTGACTTCAGACTATATTACAAAGCTACAAGACATCAAAACAGTATGGTACTGGCATGAAAACAGAAATATAGAACCATGGAACAGGATAGAAAGCCCAGAAATAAACCCACGCACCTATGGCCAATTAATCTACAACAAAGGAGAAAAGACTATAAAATGAAGGAAAGACAGTCTCTTCAGTGAATGGTGCTGAGAAAACTGTACAGCTACATGTAAAAAAATGAAATTAGAACATTCTTTAGTACCATACACAAAAATAAACTCAAAATGGATTAAAGACCTAAATGTAAGACCAGATACTATAAAACCCTTAGCCTTTTTTTTTAAATTCAGCGATATAGTTGATAAATATTGAGTGAATGGGGGATTGCCCCTGTTTTTACCTCAGCAAAAGCAAGATGACTACTGCTAACCACATGCTGAGGGCGCATGGACCTCTGCTGCCCTAGCCCAGGAGACTATCTCCAGTCCCCTGAAAATAGCAGCCATGTCCTTCTATTGTAGCCAGATTCTGCTGAAACCAAAGCTGCTGATGCCCTCCATATGCAATGAATGCCTCACAAATATTATTAATGATAGTGATTTTATATACCTAATTTCTGTAGTCCTCTCAATCTATGCCTCAGACTAGAGACCAATCTACGTAACAAATACTGTGCTGTTCTCAGAAATACCTCACCCAATGGGGAATTGTATTACATTGTTTTTGAAATAACCCTGTCTCCCTAGTTTCATTATCCTCTTAGAATACTCATTCCTAAGCTTATTATATATTTGTCTATTATATATAAGCTTATCATATAAATAGATGCATACGTATGCATATATACACGTATGTATATAGCATATAACATATATAGTACAAATTGCATGTTTATTATATAATATATAATTATAATATATAATGGTATATATAATATATAGTACATATTATATGCCATACAATGTACATATTATATTGATATATGATTATATTATATAATTATTATATTATATAAATATATATTATTACATTAATTTTGTATCCAGCTACTTTACCAAATTCATTGATTAGCTCTAGTAGTTTTCTGGTAGCAGGGACATTCTTATTTGCAGAAGACCTAATTCTATAGGTAGAAAATTCTAAGCACTGTACTCATATGTAAAACTAGTAAATGTATTGATCAGAGCTGCATGATACAAAGTCAATATGTCAATTATATTGCTATATGGGCAACAAACAGTTGGAAGATAAAAAAAAAGTCACATGTATAATCAAAGGCATGATCCTTAGCAATAAATTTTACAGGTAAACAAAACCCCTACATCTAACACTACAAGAGAGAGAGTAAAAACAGATATAAATAATGGAGAAAATATACATGGTCATGAATTTTAAGACTCATTATTAACATATCAATCTTTTCCAAATTGATCTACAGATTAAATGTCTGAATCAAAACCCTTGAATTTTTTTTGAAACTGACAGACTCACTGTAAAATTTATGAAGCTGTGTAAATATTTAAAATAGGCAAGACAATATGAAAAATGAAAAGTTGGTAAATTTGCATTTCCTCATTTCAAGACTTAACCTAAAATAGTCAAGAAAGTATGGTATTGACATAAAAATACAGAGCTAGAGTAATGGAACAATATAGAGGCTGGAAATAAACCCATACATATATGGTCACTTTTTTATCTTCAAAGGCTCCAAAAATGTTCAATTGGGAAAAAACCTATTTAGAAAAAAATTGTTCTTAAACAACTGTAGAAACATAGGAAAAAAAGAATCTTGACTGCTAACTTTTATCATATTAAAAATTAATTTAAGATTGATCAGAGGCTTAATCAAAAAATCTAAAATTATGAAGATTTACAAAAATACTCAGAAGAATATTTTGGTGTCCTTATGGTAGGAAAGTATTTTTGAGACAGAAAACACTAATTAAAAAGAAATAAAAGTGACATATTGGACTTCAACAAACTTGAATATTCTCTACATCCAAATACATAATTTAGAAAATGAAAGGACAAGCCATAGATTAGAGAAAATATTGGCAGTGGACATGTATCAGACAAAGGAATAATATCCAGAATATATTAAAAAACACTAGAGATAAATAACTAAAATAATGTGACGTAAGTGGGTGAAAATTCGAGCATACATTTTCCAAAATACATGGAAATAGCCAATTAGTCCTTGAAAATATTCTCAGCATCATTAGTCTTATAGAAACACAGTATGAAACCACAATGAGTTATGATCATCATTTTTTACAATGGCTAAAATTAAAAACAACTGACAATAAAAATTTGGCAAGGATGTGGAAAAATCAGAATTTTCATATGCAGCTTGGGATATAAAGTAACATAACACTTTGGAAAACAGTTCAACATTTTCTTATGAATTTCATGTACCTGCTACCCTAGGTATTTATCAAAGAGAAATAAAAGCATTTGTTCAAAAAAAGATTCATATAAAAATGTTCATAGTAGCTTAATTTATAATATCCCCAATTTAGAAACAACCAACAGAGGAACCGATAAACTGACTGTAGACCACCACTCAGCAATAAAAAGAATGAGGTACTGATCCATCCAGCAACACAGATGAATCTCATGGGAATAACATTGAGCCCAACCCGAAGATTCATATATGATTCTCTTCATATGTAATTTAAGAGAATACAAATATAACATATGCTGCTTAAAATCAAAACAGAGTTTTCTGTGAGGAGCAGATGTTGGCATTGATTGGAAATGGGCATGAGAGTACTTTCTGGAATGATGGAAACAGTCATCCCGATTGCAGTGGTAGTTACTTCACTATATATTCCTCAAGTCTCCTCAAATCCAAGTGAGACTTGTAAATTTCATTGTATGCAAATTATATCTCAGTATAAAAATAAACAGCATCAAGATAACTGAGGGACTAGAAGTGAAACATGTATTAGAGAAATAGAAGAAATAAACAGCCATAACTGTCCCTAAAATATGTGTAAATTATATGTAAAGTTGCTTGACTTCACTTATACTAAGATAAATGTAAATTAAAATTACTTTGAGATAGGTGTTTTTCACCTTTTATATTTAAGGCAATTCCAAAAGCCTGTAAACAAGGCAAGACTGACAAGACTGTGGGGGTAAAAACAATTTCATGTATGGCAAGTGAACAATGGTAAGTAATATCCCTATGGAGAGAAGTTAGGAAAAACTTATAAAACACAGTTGTTTTGGCCTTTTGTCCAGCAACCTCACTTCTAGGAATTTACCCTAAAGATGAATTAGAAAATAATTTCACTAATTGGAAAATAAACACACAATGACATAATATCAACAACAAAAATACATGCACAAATGCATTCACAAATGCAATTTTCATAGTAATATGCTGGAAATAATCTAACAGCATAATAGGTTATTGACTGGAAAAAAAGACATATATATATAAAATGAAGCATATTACTATGAAAATTGCATTTGTGAATACATTTGTGCATGTATTTTTGTTGTATTTTAATGAGAATACTATGCAGCTATAAAAAATATAAGAAAAATCTCTGTGAACTTATATGTTTTCTAGGCTACATTTTAAAGTTAAAAAAACAAGGTGTAACAGTATATACAATATGTTGCTTTTTATGCAAGAAATGAAAATAAGGCTATTTTTGAAGAATTTTATACAGGAACAATAAACTTATGAAACTAATGAAAATAGGTGCTTACAGGAGGTGGGTTGAAAGTGATAAAAGTGTGGATTCAACTTTTGTGAATACCTTCTCCCACAGTTTTGAATTTCGAATTACGTTATTATTACACATCTAAATGTCAAGTTAAATTTGTTTATGAGAGTAATAAGTAAAGATATTTAATTTCTCAGGAGATACTAATATGGAATGGGGAAAGGAAAGGAGAGAAACAATGATGCTGAAATATGATGTTGAACTGGAATTAAGGGGATTGAGATTAAGTCATTATTAAAAGACAGGAAAGCTGACTCATTAGCAATGGGCATATTTTATGCCCACTCTAAATACTATTCCCTACTATTAAAAAACTAAACAGAGCAAAACAAAAAACTGGTGCTTCTTGTAGAAATGATTGGTTACTATTCTGGGACAGGGGAATTTCAAAGTAAGGTAAAATATCTAATTGTTCAATAAAGTAAGAAAATGCTCCCTGACTAATGGAAATCTGGCAAAAACCCACAGGAGCCAGATTAAACAGCTCCCACCAGCCAAAAATGAGCTTCAAAAAGGAATAAATGACAGAAATGGATCCAACATACTGATGTCCAAAAAAGAGTATTCAAGTGCATACTTACACTAAAACAAAATAACACTTAAAAAGTAAGAGAGGGGGCTTCCCTGGTGGCGCAGTGGTTGCGCGTCCGCCTGCCGATGCAGGGGAACCGGGTTCGCGCCCCCATCTGGGAGGATCCCACATGCCGCGGAGCGGCTGGGCCCGTGAGCCATGGCCGCTGGGCCTGCGCGTCCGGAGCCTGTGCTCCGCAACGGGAGAGGCCGCAGCAGAGGGAGGCCCGCATACCACAAAAAAAAAAAAAAAAAAGTAAGAGAGGAGCAAAGGAAAAACTTTTCTTTATAAAATAATGCTACTTGGTAAACAGGGGACTTCATTTCACTGAAAATTCAGGGTATGCTTTATAGAAGACATCCATGCAAATAAATCATTTTATAGAAATGAATTTAAAAATGAGTATTCTGAAACGTTGTATTTGAAATTTCCTATTTATTTATGAGCATTCATAATGAACTCGCTCAAAATATTAAGGCACAGTGACACACACTCACTTGGAAATTGTTAAAATTGTAAGTCACAATCCTGTTTTGCAAATTATGGGTATATATTTTAAGTTTTATGGGCTGAGTATTGCTTTTTAAGTATGTACATTATTATATATGACACACTGTCAAATGTATTTTGTTATATGACAAATGCAAAAAAATTAAAATAATATTGTACACCTCTTTTTGCTTAAAATACATCATGTATTCCTATTGTGAAGTCAAAAAAATCCAAACTTCTTCTCACCTCCTACAAGGCTCTGCCTGGACTGGCCCTTCCCTTCCCTCTTCCACATTCTTTGCTGTTTGCACACCATTCTTTGTCTCATGGTTGAACTTTACCAAGTTCTTTCCTGTATCAGAGCCTGCATGCTTTTTGACTCTATCTTCAATGGTTTTCCTCCAGTTCTTTTCATAGCTTTTTTTGTTGTTTTTATTTTAGCAAAGTATATTCTCCTGAGCACCTCATATTCTCAATTGCTTTATTATTCTCATTAGGCTATTATTATCCCTTCAGAGAACTTTAAAATATTGTCAATATTTACTTGAGCATTTGTTCACTTGTTTAGTGTTTGTTTCTTTTACCAGATTGTGAATTCCTTTCTCCTTACAGAATGTTGTAGTTACCATGATTTCCCTAGGGCCTAGTATGGTGCCTAGCACATATTGATGCTATCAATATAGATTTTTAAAATATAGGAATGAATCAATATTATCATTAACAACTCACTATATAGTATAGATAAATGCCTTATTCTTTAAAGCAATTTTATTTACTATTAAACATTTTAGTTTGTTACCCATGTATTAAGCATAGGTACTCAGCTGGTGCTGTGGGAACAACAACGGTGAATTGAATGTTTCACAGACACTGCCAACCTGAATCCACAATGCATGTCTAGAAGGTCTGGTGAGTCGCCAGGATTTGCTTGGTATAAAGAATGTAGACTCTTGTGGAAGAGGATGGAATAGTGGAAGGGACATTAAGTAAGAAAGGATGCTTAGTAAAAAATAAAGCCCTAGTGTTCAGAAGGAAAAACAAATTTTAAAAGCTCCCTCAGGTGTCAGCTTCCTTTTTTCCAAAGGGATAAAGCTTGGTGTTTCTCATTTTAATTTGCCATTAGCCCAATACCATGAACTCAGACCCGAATTCTGGGAAGCGAAAGACAGGTGCAACAACTTAAAAACGACGCAACTGTTTTCAGACAAGCTTCTGTGAGATGCTGGAATCAGAAAGTAGCATTATTGGGGCAACAATATAAGAGAGGAAGGATGGTATCAAGATTGGGGAAGGTAGAGGCAGCCTATTCACTTCTACCCAGTGCAGGCTCTGGTACAGAGGACTTGGCAGGCAGAGCGACAAAAACAATGTTCTGTCAGGATAATAGGCACCTGACCAGAGGAAGAGGAGAACTTCAAGTCTTTTTCTTATGACACTCATTAGACAACTCCTTTGGGCTCCAAAAGGTAAGAAAGAAGACTTGGAGAGGAACTAGTATTTGTAATAGTGGATGGGAAAAGGTAAATTTTGCTTATTGTCACGACTTCATTTTTACTTCCAGGCCACTATGACCCAGGGTTACTCAGAGTCCTTGGTTTCGAAGAGTTCATAGGCTAATTTATCTACCAGTTTATTACAGAGTTTTTGAAGCCAAAAATGTAAAGGTTTCAAATATTCCTATAATATGTCTGTATAGAGAAAGTAAATGAAAAAAGAAAGTGTAATAAATAAGATATTTTTGGAAATTTTAAAAGATAAACCATTATCATAAAAGGGTATAGAGAAGTAAGAAATCTGGATAAGCAAAATTTTAAAAAGAACTCGAATAAAAGACTGCTGTAGAAGATTATCATTTGTATCAAAAAAGAAATTATTAGCTTATTGAACTCCTTGTAGCTGCACAAATTTTTACTAGAAAGTAAAAGGAATCATTTTGTTATATAAGTAACTCACTAATCATAATCAGCAGACCACTTAGAAACATACTGACCTTTAGTTTTATAAGGAGATTAAAGAAAATATAATGCAGAAAATACTCTTTTAAAAATTTAAGTCATAAATTTGATAACATATTTTCTTATTTTGACTTCTACTGATTGATAAGTTTCTTAACCAAGGAAGTCCTAAAGTCACCTCCATGATTTTTAATTTACTAACTTTCAACTTGAAAGAAATTATAAAAGTATAGAATTAATTTTCAACGTATTAATAGTTATTTGTTATCATTATTAAAGTAATAGAGTTTCACATTACAAATTGGGCAAGGCAAAGTGTTTCCAAAAAGTGTTTCCAAATTTCTTCTATAAATATGCACACATATAAGTAAAATTAAGTCCATTGTCTGAAGCATAAATCCTTATATTCACTTACCATTTTTATAATTTCTATACTTAATAGCCTCTAAATGTTAAATTAGGTGGAATTCTAGGAAAAACATTAAAGGTGATCTTTCTGTACCATAATTCTTAAGAACCCAATCCATTCTGTGCCCACTGTAATTTTATTCATTACAAATTTTTTGCAGGGATAGGAATTGTTAGATTCAATATTTGGGGATTTTTTGATCAGGAGGTGTTAGACTTTATTGCCTGAAGTGGTACCATTTGTTCTCTGTGAAATATGGTTAGCATCACCTTATTTTTTTATTAAGTGTATATTTATATCCTTGAGAAGCAAATGTACTCTATCCACATGGCTAGCGTTTATTGTTTTATGTTCTGCACGCAAAGCTGCTTTTCTTAATAATAAGAAACAGGTGTTGTAAGCACAACAATGAATGCAATGGGTCATACATGCCTAAATTAGATACAAAGGGAGCCAAGCAGGGCTAAACTCTTTAATTGTCTCACTCTTACATGATTGATGCTCTCTAAAAAGAGCAGTTGTACACTGTGTTGAGATTTAACAGATGCTAAAAGCAGCCCATTCCAGTGTACATTTGTTAGGCAGCTGTGTTTTATACCAGCAGTGATTACAATGGAAAATCAATGTTTCCCTGACAGTAAGACTGACAGAACTTACATGCAGCAAAACTAAGGTAAAATAATGGAAAATATTAGTGCAGTTCACAAACGCAATAAATCATTTCCATGGTATATATATGAATGTACAAAGTTAGATATCAGTACTCTGGTTTTGTTTGTCATATCAGCATATATGTATATATATATATCACTCATTAAATCTAAAGCTCTATCCTTTGCATAAATGATAACTGACTTACTGAGCCATGAAGAGTGGTGGTTATAAGACATATGGAGCTATGTATATTTTGAGAAAAAAATAGAAATAAACTTAGAATTTATGGCGTGTGGTACATAAGGATAGCCAAAAATTTTGCTTCTATTTAAACCTCTGTTTTCATGGATTTAAATGTCATCTTTTGATTATGTATTTCATCTTTTAAATTTTAACAGTTCATATTAAGAAAAACTTGACACAAAATGAAGTCATTTCCGATGTACAAATCTAGTTTGGAAGGAGACAAAAACTACATATAAAATAATGTCTACAGAGGATTTACACACAATAGTTTCAAAAATTTACAGTTAAATATACAGACTTCTTTCATCTTTTGGCTGTCATGAATAATGCTTCAGTGAATATGGGAGTGCACATACCTCTTCGAGATCCTGTTTTCAATTCTTTTGGAGAAATACCCAGAACTGGGATTGCTGGATTATATGTTAGTTTTATTTTTAATTTTTTTTGAGGAATCTCCATTCTATTTTCAATAGTGGCTGTGCCATTTTACATTTCCACCACAGTGCACAGGGGTTATAATTTCTCCATATCCTCACCACCATTCATTATTTTCTAGGGTTTTCTGATAATGGCTATCCTAATGGGTATGAGGTGATATCACATTGTAGTTTTGGTTTGCATTTCCCTGATAAGTAGTGATGTTGAGCATGTTTTAATATACTTGTTGGTCATTTGTATATCAACATAAATATCCATCAAATGATGAAAGGATAAATAAAATATGATATATACATGCAATGGAATATTATTCAGCCTTAAAAAAGAAGGAAATCCTGTCATGTGCTAAAACATGGATGAAACTTGAGGACATTATGCTAAGTGAAATAAACCAGTCAAATAAACCAGAATGAATACTGCATGATTCCACTTATAAGAGGTACCTAAAATAGTCAAATTCATAGAAGCAGAAAGTAGAACAGTTGTTGCCAGAGACCTGGGGGGATAGGGGAATGGGGAGTTGCTGTTCAATGGGTATTGGGTTTCTGTCAAGCAAGATGGAAAAGTTCTAGTAATCTACTGTATAACAATGTACATATAGTTAATAGTACTTTACATTTAAAATTTTGACAAGGGGTAGATTTCATGTTATATTTTTTATTACCAAAAATTTAGAATATAGAAAAATAATATAGTTTTGCATATATTTCCATTCACATAGTTAATTATTAGCACATAGTAATTTTTGTTTTATGAAATATTTTTAAAATGTGTATTTAATAAGGAGTATTAGTCTTCTCAGGATGCCATAACAAAATACCACAGATTGAGTGGCTTGAAAAGAGACATTTATTTTCTCATGTGCTATAAGTCCATAATCAAGGTTCCAGCAAATCTGGTTTCTGGTGAGGGCTCTCTTCCTAGTTTTTGTCCCAAAAGTCACTGAGGTATAGTAAAGTTCTTCAATCTTTTTATTTTTTCTTTCTGTTCTTCAAAGTAAATCAATTTAAATAATCTACCATCAAATTCATTAACTCTTTTTTTTTTCTTATTTCCACTCTTGTGTTAAACCCATCAGAACTTTTTTTTTCTTTTGTGTCAGCTATTGTACTTTCAGTTCCAGAACTTCTAATGATTTTTTGGTTGTTTTAGTTTTCTTTTCTCTGCTGAGATTCCTCAAATATTTTCTTATTATATCTATCTTGTCCTTCAAGATTCATACATACTTTCAATAGCTGACAAAGTTTTTCTTAGCTATTTATTTATCTAAATCATCTTGGTGTCAGTTTATGTTTACTAATTTTTTCCTGATTATAATATTTTCCTGCTTCTATACATATCTAGTAATTTTTTACTGTCTGCTTGAAATTATGTATGTTAACTTGAAGGCTATTTGGATTATGTTGCCTTCCATTAAAGGGTATTAAATTTTTATGCCGATATACCTTTTCATTTACTTTTGTTAGAAGGATTTCCTACATTTGCTTTCTCCAATTTAAAAAAAAACTTTATTTTACTTCCAGTTGTATTCATAGTTAGGTCAAAAAAAACAATAAACACCTTAGGTATTTTAAGTAGGAATTGATTTAATAAAAATAATAATTTGCTTAAAATTGTTGAGAGGGCTAGAGGGGAAAAGGTCAAGAAAATTGCTATTAATTCTCAGCTTTAATAATAGTTTTTAGGGAATCAGAAAGATACTTGCTCCTTGAGCAAAAGATTTTCTCAGGTATTTAAGAACAAAGTTAGACTTTTCATAGGGAATATTGCAAAGCTTTGTAAGCTCATGTGTTTATCTGAGGCTTCTGGAGAAAAATACCTTCCAAATATCAAATGAGTGGCTAACTTGAAAACTGGACCTGGAACACTGTTGCAAGAAAGATTTTGTGAACAGTACTTATGCTTCTAGACCCTGTCCTACATATCATTTGTCATAATCATTATATAACTATAGATGAGTTTCCCCACCACTATCTTGTTGTATCCATAGTGTGTTTTTGTTTTTGTTTTTTTAAATTTTGTCATTCTCTTTCTTTGATTGGTGTGTGCATTTTATTCTGTTGATTATCACTGATTCTTGAAAGGTGTTGCATCCTTGCTTTCTGAGATACTGTTCTGCTTTTAGGGAACTCTCTTTTAATTTACCCATTTTCATCTCTGTCTATACGCTGAGGCAGAGACTCCTTAAGTGTTAGAACTCATTCTTAAATTTAAAAAGTCATACAAAAAGTTACATACTAGGAAAGTTTTAGGAGAAAAAATCAAGGAGCTTAGTTAATACAAACACTACCAGGCAGGCAGGGGTTACTCTTATCTTTTATATCCCAGGATCACACAGTTACTTGCACATAGTAGGGGTTAAATAAATATATTGCATGATATATGAATTAAGAAATTAAAGAATAAAGGAAAAATCGAGATAAGCAGATGTGAAAAACTCTCTTTGGAATAAAGCCTTCTCCTTCTTATATTTTAATTCTAATAACTGAAACCAATATCTAAAACAACCACTGTTTGAATTTTTCTCTCCCCCAGAAAATGTAGAAGATAATTTTGTGTATAGGAGCAATGAAGAATTTCTAAATTCAAGGGATTACTAATAACTTAGTAAAGTATTAAATTATATTTTTTCAAATTATATTTGGTCCCTTACTCTTATTTCTAGAATTTGGTGATGGAGCACAATAATAGGAAATCAAATCTCAACTGTAAATAAAACAACAATGCTGGTGATAATGAGCATCAAAGCAATTTGATGGGAAACGGAGAAATATCTTCCAAAAAGTGGTGTTAGAATAATAGGATACCCTACAGAAATAAAGAAACTCACCGTCCCACATTATACCATGTGTGAGAAATATTAATGTGTGATGAATTATGAAGCTCAACATAAGAGTTAGAAAAACACAATTTATAGAATACAACATTGGAGAAAAATCTTTGAGACCTTGGGTTAGACAAAGATTTCTTAAGGGATATAGAAAGCATAAACTGTACATTTCTGTGTAGAAAGTTAGGCTTTATGAAGATTAAAAATTTGGGATCATCAGAAGAGAAAAGAAACTTCATCAAGAAAATAAACTATTTACGTACTGGGAGAGAATATCTGAAACACTAATATCTGAAAAAGGACTTTTACTGAAAATATATAAGCAATACCTGCAATTCAATAATAAAAAAACAAATATGCCAATTTTCAAAAATTGAGGAAGAATTAAACTAATATTTTCCAAAATAATATATACAAGTGGCCAAGGATCATAAGAAATGTACAGAACATCATTAGGGACATAAAAATTAAAACTATACTAAGATATCACTGCAAAAGTTAAAATGAAAAAAAAATGACCACACCAAATGTTGGAAAGGATGCAGGAGTAACTGCAACTCTGATACTTTTTTGTCTGTACTGTAAAACGATACAACCATTTTGGAAAACAGTTTGGCAATTTCTTCAAAGAAATTAAGCAATCCAGGAATTCCAGTTCTATATTAAAAAGGTATTAATTAAAGGTATTAATTAAATATTTAAAAGGTATTAATGAGAATATACATTCAGAAAACAATTTCTACATGAATTTTTATAATAGCCATACTCATAATATCCAAAACTTGTAAATAATCCAGATTTCCATAAACAGGAATATAGAAATTCCACTGTATATATTTATATCATGGAATGCAGCACAGCAATTGATATACTGATAAATGTAACAACATGGATAGAACACGCCCTATGATTCCATTTATCTGAAAAGTTTAATAGGTCATAGGTCTCTCTCACATTGATGGGGGATAGGATTACAAAGGGCATTGGTTATTAGGTCTCATCTTTAAATTATACCCACGACACTAAACTATAGTTATAGATATCAAATCAGCAATTGCTTCTGGGCTGGGTAATTGACTGGGAGGGGACACAAGGAAACTCACTGAGGCGATAGAAGTGTTTTGTGTCTTTATCTGTTTCAAAATTGATTGAAGAATACACTTAAAATCTGAGCGTTTCCATGTATCTAGATTATAGCAGTATAAAAATAAATCATAAAAAACTATATACAGGTAAGTATGTGATAAAAGTGTACTAAGAATTTAAAGTACATAGTATACTATTCACAACAACCCTATAAGATGAATATTCTTTTTATTCCCATTTTACAGTTTATGAAACCGAGGATCAGATATCTTATGCAATGTGATTAAGAGCTCATGATTAATAAAGAGAAGCCAACATTCAAATCTAGATTTGTCTTAATGAAGTACTAAGATCCTATACAACCATTCTCTCAGTTCTTTATTGGTAGATAACTTTTTCCAGACATTCAAGTTATTCTACTATATATGATGACTCTGATGATGATTGTGAATGGAAATATACTGGTTGTTTAAAAAAATAGTCGGTTTATTGACACATAAAAGCAAAGATGCAGCTATGGGATGGGTAAAAGCATAGGGGATCTCGAGTTGACAGAACTCTATTTTTCCTTGTACCAAAATACCAGTGTGATTCCTTCTTCTCATCATTCAAAAATCCTACTTTCTTGTTAAAGCAATTGTTTTTATATGGATGACTTGTCAGTTATACAAGGTCAACAAGTACAGTAAGCAACTTTTATGAGTTTTCGTACACTCTCGGTCAAAGTTTCAAACTCTGATTTTTGCCTACTGAGAGCAAGAGTGTCCAAGACTTGACAATGGCTGTATTAGCTTTGATTACCAGGATGGCTACTGCATATCCAGAAGGTTCTGGCAGATTTTACTAAAATTGAATCAAGAATACTTCCTAAATTTAATTCTTATAGATAATCAACAGAACAATCCTCTGTGTTTATGAGAATTGGATCCAGTTCTTACAGGAAAAGACACTATCGTTGCATTCCCTATCAGGGAATTAACACCACTAGGGCTTAGCAGCATTCTCTCAGCTCTGAGTGAATATTTCTCATGGATGCACTATGGTCCTCTTCACCATCCTTGAAACAAGCTCCATTCTAAGCACAGCTATTAGTCTTACTGCTCTCCAACATTTTGATGATTGGTGTGATTATATTATTAGCTAAACATGAAGTAGAATTTAATCACTAGAACAGGGAAAGCTACAGCTAATCAACAGATCTTTTCCTAGTAAGCATGTTTGATTCATGAAAACATTACTCTATCTTGATTCAATATAAAGCTGAAGTATCTTGTTATCATGGTGCAGAGGAGGGGAGAATATACTTAGGTTTGGGGATGCTCCTTTTAATAGTTGAGTCTCAGGTCGGAAAGCATAATCACTATGAAGATTATAAAATAGGGAATTTATCATAGAATTAACTTTTATCCAATTGTGTGAGGAGATGGGGAAGAAATGTCTTAAAAGGGAATTGATTAGACCAAGGAAAATATACTTATCAACCCCGACACAAGAGAAAGAGTTGGGGCTTTCAGGGAAATTTGGAAACTAGACATATGTATATATTCAGCTGCTTGATTGGAAATCAAGAAGGGAATTGATGTGGGAACCTGTGAAATGTTAGCTCTTGATGGCTACTGTCGCTATCAAATTGGAGCTAAGTGTCTGGGGGTGGGCTTGTGTCAGGAGTGATGGCAGTTGGGGAGAAGAGTTAAATGAGAAGTGGAGGAGGTTGAAGGCAAACTGAAACTCACTGTTAGCTCTGCCTGTGCCTTTTATCATTTCTAACCAACAAAGGCCTTCAGAGAAAAATGATTCTCACTTCATTTTTGTCTTTCCAATTTTGTGTAAATTTACTTTTGCACAGCTCTTTCCTGTCACTTGAAAGGAATAACAATCATAGGAAACAGTTTTTGGAAACACCAAGTTAACAATAGAATAATCTAGCACACAGGAGAAGATTAACTTCTGGGAAGAATGTGGAGGTGATGGCAAAGCTTAGTTGGAGTGTACATTAAAAACACAGACACTGAGAGATCAGTTGAAACTAGGTCAATGCAAGAAATATGAAATTCAAACATAAAATGACCTTAAGATAGGCATTCTTGGGAAAATCTGAGGTTGGAGAAATCTGAGATACCGCAAAGCAAAGGAATTAGGCCTTAGTTTGATAGAATTCAGGTACATTTCTATGAATAGCTTTTTGTTACAATGAAATCTTAAAATAGGTAGAAAGTGCGCCTTGCAATATCAAAGTGGACTAAAAGTGAACTTATATATAACATTTTAGGCTCATTTCCAAGCCCATTTTCTTTTCCTCTGCTCTTAAATATTTGTGTTCCATGGCTTTATTAACTTTCCTCTTTTGTGAAAAGATTCTACAGAGGCCTATATCTCTAAGCAACGGTTAACCTATTTGCATGCTTCATTAATGATATCATACTACAAAATCCTTCTAAAATGTTATTCCCTTAATATTAGGTTTTTGAAATTTATCCATACTTTAATGTACACATTTTAGTTGTTACATTATATTCCATTGTAGGAACACAAAATAAAATTATCATTGTATTGTTAATGAGCATTTAGTCTGCTTCCAAGATTTAACTACTGCATATAATGGTGCCATGAACATTCTTGAACATTGTGTCTCATGCATGTTTGACAACTCCTCTCGGGTATATATCTAAAGTGGATTTAATGGGTAGAGGGAATGTTATTATTTACCTTTGTTAGTGCCAGTTTGTTTTCCATGTTGACTATGTTATTTTATAGCATCACTAGCCAGGTATGGACATTTCTGTGGCTCAAAATAATTGCAAACACTTTGTATCATCAGTATCTATTTTTTTTGCCAGTCTGAACAATGTGAAGTGATGTTTTCTCCCTAGCTTTAATTAAAATTTCCATATTGTGAGTCTAAAAACATTTTTATATCTTTATTCGTTATTTGTAGTTTCTTTACTGTGAATTGTCTATACAAATCTTTTGTCTAATTTCCTTTTGTGATTTTTTTGTCTTTTAATTATTATAAACATTCTTACACATTCTGTATACTAATTTGTTGATAGTTATATACACTGGAAGGACCACAATTGAGTGGCATTTATTTTCATTTTGTTTTGCTAATTTTAAGGTGTTCAAATTTACCATTCATTTTCTTTATGGTCTGTAATATATATAAAGATATTCTCTTATATTGTAAGTCTTTAACAGTTTTCTTTCCCAAATAAGATTTTAATTCATGTGGAAATAAGTTCTGAGTAGGGATCCAATTTTTTTCCTTTTTTTAATGTAGATATTTTATTTCCTGATACAATTTACTGAATAGCCTATTTTATTCTTCACTGAATTTTAAAACATTTTATTTTTAAAATACCGAATCTACTGAAAATTTGAAAGAATACAATGAACACTCATATGTATCTTTCATCTAGACTCACCAATTGTCATTGTTTAATAACATTTGCTGTCTTTCTCTGTGTGAATTCACAAGGGCAGAAAACTCACACAAATATTTATATATATTTTGTTACGAGGTTTTTTGGTTTTTGTTTTTTTGCGGTACACGGGCCTCTCACTGTTGTGGCCTCCCCCGTTTTGGGGCATAGGCTCCGGATGCGCAGGCTCAGCGGCCATGGCTCACGGGTCTTGCCGCCCCGCGGCATGTGGGATCTTCCCGGACTGGGGCACGAACGCGTGTCCCCTGCATCAGCAGGCGGACTCTCAACCACTACGCCACCAGGGAAGCCCTATATATATTTTGATACATCGTTTAAAAGTAAATCGCAGATACAATGAGACCTTACCCTTACTTACATATTTCAGCATGTATCTCTCAACATAAACGAAATATCATTAATATATACATGGAAATTAACACTGACAGAATTATATTACCTAATCCAGAGTTCATATTAAAATATTCCCCATTGTCAATTTTTATCTTATAAACTAGAGCCATATCTATAATGACATTAACATTTTTGAAAATCTATGCCAGCTGATCTGCAGAATATTTTGTCTAGAACATGCAGTACAATGTTCAACTGACATAGAATAGATAGTGGGCATAGCTGTCTTATTTCTTATTTCAAAGGAAATGCTCCAAAATTTTGTTCTACAAGAATAATGTATGTTGTTGTGTTTTGTTTTTCTTTTTATAGATGACCATTATAAGGCTAAAGAAGTTTCTTTCAATTCCTAGTTTGTTAAGAAATTTTGATTAGGAGGTCCTTTGCATTTGAACATAATATTTTCCTATATCATTTGAGAAGATCATATGTCCTAAGCTCTTAAAATGATTATTATTTTATTATCTTATTATTTTAATTTTGGGAGAGATGTTACTTTGGTAACATTCTAAAAACAGAATGCCTAAATGGCCATTTTTTTTTCCTTATCTAAAATTTGCCACTGACATTTGAATAGGCTGCTATTTGAATTAGCCAAAGAAATTGGAGACACATTTAAAATTTGATTCAGCTCCATCCACGAACTCATTCAGATTTTGACATTTATTTTTTATTGAAGTTTAACATACATCAAGGTTCACCAATTTCGAGTTACTTATATTTTCTTATTTACAGATGGGGAAAACTAAGTCTCAGGATGGCTTGGTGATTTGTCTAAAGTCAAACTGCTAGTAAATAGTGGAGTTGGAATTCAAGCTTGTACATGTCTGACTGCAAAGACCATACTGTTTCTATGAGTCAGAAACGAGTAAAACTTGATTCTTGCTTCAGAAGTGAAATTATGATTGAGTATAGAAAAGTGAGCGTAATTTTTTCAGGCAATAATGGAAGAAGCCATAACAAAAATTCAAGGTCTTTTAGGAACAATTAATGCTGCCTGTTGGATCAAAGATGTCTCCCTGAGGAAGATGACATTGAGTAGATCTGCATGGCTGATAGAACTGCAGCTGGAGACGGCACAAAGAGATTTGCGAATGGGAGCAACATGCAGTGACAGGTATTGCAGAGAGCAGAGTGGTGTAGAGAGAGGCAGGTACATGTTGAGAGATACTAGTCTTGCTCAAAGTGATGACCCTAGGCAAAGACAGCCCTAATTGGGTCTAGGTAGGAAGTAGAGGAGTTTAAAAAAAAACCCTGCTCTTAGAGACTTTAAAATTCAAGAGAGAATTCCTACAATATGTGGAAAGGGATTTTAAAAATCAAGGAAGCTTCAAGGACCAACCCAGGAGTCTGCTGAAATATCTGTCGTGGGAAGAGCTAATTCTGGAAGTAGAATGAGTAGCTCCAGGGCTCTGTTACCCAGTCAGCCAATGGTATCAGAACTGGGGACCATTTTACATTGGACAGTCCAAAGATGCTGTCCCCACTGCTTCACAGTTAGAATAGTGCACCCACATTCCCGGGGAGTCATTTCCTGATCCATAGAGTTGGTTTTGTTGCATAAACAATGCAATTCAAGATGTTTCTATCTTCTCTCCTCCCCCAGTCTGTCGTTCATCCTAAGAACTAAAGGACTTAGAGTTTATAGGTTTCACCAAAGAGTCATGACTTATGATAAAATATGAAGTATATTATTACTATGTATTCCTAGAAACCCTGTAGCTGACCACAGACCTAGACAGGAGAATGGAATAATTTCCATTTGAAACATCTAGGTGTTAAGTTGCCAATAAAGAGATAGATGATGTGATTTTTTGAAGGTGGATGGGCACAAAATTATTTAGTCCAGGTGTGACTATTGGAGCTTCCACTTTCAAGTGTTGGAGGATTTGTAGGGTGACTCCTTGGAATTTACCCAATGGCAGGTGACTGTTCTACATCAGTCATGGTCATTAAGACTTCGTGCCTGTGATTGGCTTGATAATAGACATACGACTCAATTTTGGCCAAAGAGATAGGCTGTAAAATTTCTTTACTTCTTAAAACCCCACAGAGATAATCCCTTTTACTTACTCTGGTTGTTATCGTGTCAGAGGTGATGTCCAAAAAGTGGGAGACATATTGCTACCATCCCTATGATATTTCCCAATGATGTCAAATTGAAAGGTAGCAAAAACCTGGGATCTTCATGACGATGCTGAGCAACTGAATCAACTCTGAAGACCAGCCTTTCCATAGACTTTTATTTCCAGTGGTCTTATTTTCTGTACATTTTAGTTTCTATCTTGTCTCATTTCCTTTCAGAATGAAAGACATTTTATCATTTTTTGTAGTGACAGACTCTCTCAGCTTTCATTTTTCTAAAAATGTCATGAAACCTTGCCTTTCAAGGATATTTCCACTGTATATAAAATTCTTGTCGACAGTTTTATTTCTTTCTTTCCTCCTCTTTTTTAACTTTCAGCACTTAGAAAGGTCACTAGATCGACTTTTGGCCTCCACTATTTCTGATGAAAAGTCAACAGAACTTTATTCTCTCTGTTACCCTGAATATAACATGTCTTTCTCTCCTGTGTATCTTGTTGAGGCTTATTTTTAGGATTTTGAGGGGGATAGGTAGAGAGTAGATGCAATTCTAGGGCAGTGTTTGTCGACCTTGGTGTTATTCACATTTTGAAGCAGATAATTTTTGTTGTGGGGGCTGCTGTGTGAAAAGAGGACAGCTAGCGCCATCTTTGGCCTCCACCCACAAAATACCAGTATCACTTCACAATTTGTGACAATCAAAAATGTCCCCAGACGTTGCCAAATGTCCACTGGTTGGCAAACCTGCACCATTCACCTCCTCTCCCATTTAAGAACTAGTGCTCTAGGACATGGTCCTTTCTCCTAATATGTGGTGGTCTTTCTGTTGTCTCAGCCAGATGCCATGAATGTGTTAAATTAAATACAAAATGGAGACCAGACTTGAAAAGGCCCTGAGCAGACAAAACCATTTAAGCCACATAAACAAAATTTACTTCATGAACATACACAAAACTTAGGTTATATCTTGTAAATGCCTCTGATAATCACAAAAGAAACTTAAGTCAACTTCCTGAAAATGGTATAAGATAAATCATTTATAACTAATCCCTTTCAGTCTGGAAATCCCCATTGTAATTGTAATAACCAATCATTGTGAAGGTTAATGACTGGTTATTTTTATTTTATAAACCATCCTGTAATGTCATGCCACTGAGCTTTCTATCAGTTTTAAATTTGAAGGTTGCCAGTTCACGAACTGTTCTTATATGCACAGTAAACTCTTACTAAATATTACTTATTGATTTGGTGGTTTTAATTCCACTATTTTTGGATTTTTGGCAAATGTTATTAAGTTATGACAATTCTGGGTGGGCCACAACTCAAATCTTTCCTTTTTCTGTTCTTGCCAATGCAACACAGTATCTCTCTATCCTGTTTTTTAACCCACTTGTTGCCACTTTCTGGAAAGCCTCAACTCATCTTACTCCCTGAATGGATAGCCCACCTCTCAGTCATTAACTTACAACAAGCCCCTTGATGTACTTCTCAGGCCCTCTCTTTTTTTTTTTAACATCTTTATTGGAGTATAACTGCTTTACAAAAATGGTGTGTTAGTTTCTGCTGGGGCCCTCTCTTTTTGTAACCCCTCCTCTCTCTGATGCTCCTACTCATTGCCTCATCTATTCACGCTCTAGTTTTCTGCAATGTGGTCAGGAAATTGACTCTAGGCAGGAAGTCGGGCATTTGTGCTAAAGTTGACTTTGTAAACTTCCCTTTTCTCAAAGTTGTAGTGTTACTTTTCCTGTTGACTTGAAAATAATTTCATTTTATATACTGTCCAGTTTAAAACTGTTTACTGCAAGAGAACTAGTCTGGCACCAGTTATTGCATCATTTCCAGAAGCATATTTAGGTTATTTAGATTTATTAAGTATTTGTTCACATTTTCTTTACCTCAGAATAAAATAATTCACATTTTCAATTGAAAATGCAAAAAGAAGTTAAGATTCATCATATTTGTTTAATTTTTATCATTAGCAATTTGGTTATTAGTGATTGTCCATTCCTGGAACTTCTCTCTTTAATCTGTATAATTGGCTTCAAAGGAAGGTTTGTATCTTTCCAATTATTTTATATCAAAGGCTCTTCCTTTTCCTCCAATTCTTTCCAGTCCTTGATGCCAAAAGCCCTCCAGCTGTTGGGTAGTGCAAGAACTTTCTTTTCTAATTTCTCATTTATCTATCCTGCAGAAAAGATAACAGGAAAGGAAGATTTCTTCTTATTTTTCCCTACTCTCGGACGTCAAAAGAAAAATGAAAAACATTTCTTGGACCCACTGAAATAAAACCTCAAATATTTTCCTTCCCACCACAAGACAGTATTTTCTCACTGTACCCTCTGGTCAGAAGTGGAAAAAAAAAAAAATTACTTGTTTGAATTTTGCCTTTTCTACAGAAAATGCCTGTTGCTAATTAAGCAATTTTTATTAAATTATTCCAGCAACAATTCAGCTAGTTTTCTTTAGAACTTTAAATTTTACTAATGTTCTGCTATATATCTAAATGTTGGAATAATTTTTTGAAAAAGTAATAAGTTGATTTTATTATTAAAGTATTTAAACCAGTATCTACTGAAAGCCTGCTGCTCTATGTAAAAACACGTATTTGGTTTCTTAAAAGAAAAGCAAGATAGGAGAATAAGTAATTTAGGAAGAAATAAAAAGTGGAAAGAGAAAGTGTTAAGTGTGGAAAAAGTAGGGTAAAACTTATAAATTGGATGTGTGTTATGGCGTGCAATCAATTATGTTAGGAAAGAGATGTACCCAGGCTTAGGGGACAGATTAGTACATTTCCTTGTAAGTGTAGGGGAAAAATGAGGGACAATATTCAAAAGCTATTTGAAATTTAAGTTTCATTATCATTCCTTAGTTTTTGGCAAATAATTGCTAGATAACACATAACTGTTACCTGGTAGAGTTGTGGACAAAATGGGTTTGTAATCTTGCAGTGTGGTTTTAAATCCCAGCTCTAATACAAAATATTTATGATAGTGGACTTCATTTGTTATTTATAACATGCAAAAAGAGTTGACATGAAAAATGCCTAAGATAACATGTAAAATGCTCAGCACAATGTGGCATATAGTGACAATGTATTTTATGAAGATTTCCTTCCTCCCTGAAAAAAAAAATGACTTGTATACTCCACAGAGAGGACATAAATCCAAGAAAAATGTGGTTCATAAGTAAAAATTATTCTTACAGTTTCCTAAATATTTCTATCTCAATACCACCTATTTGATATCAAAACCATCTAAGACTAAACCTTATGTGCACAAAAATATGGAGTAATTCTTATTAAGTATTCATTCTATAAATCCACAGAAGGTTAATATAAAACACAAGATAATGTAATATATTGATTAGCAGTTTAAATCCTATACACATTGATCCTAAATTCCTCCAGTTTCCTCCAAGTACCTCCCAATAGAATACTTATTAATGACAAAAAGAAAAAATAACATATCTACAGTGCAGAAGCCTGGAAGATCCCATCTTAATCAATGATCAATGTTAACATCACCAGGAATGGGACACATTGTCATTGTGTGTCAATTCACAGAATGTAGTATTTTGTTGGGAGGTAATTTGAGGCTGCTTAAATATCTCATTCTTCATCAAATTCTGAATTAATTAAATAATGTCAGTAGAAATTCAGACCCTTATTCAAAACTTTATAAATTGTTACTATAATTATATATATTTTTTGATTCTCAGAATGTCTCTGTTTTAGGCAGTGAAAAAACCCTCAAGCTATTTATAGGTCCTTTTGACATGGCTGAATTATTCTTTAAGCACTTTATTATTTTATGGCAAAACGAAATGTTCTAGGTTCCTTTGAAATTTCTCTGACTAAACCTTGGAATCAACCATATCTCCAAAAAAATCCTCATTTCTTAGTAGAGGTTGGCATATACAGGCATGGTCTGAGGTGTGCTCATTAATCTCGAGTGAGCTCAGTAGACAAAGCTTGTGACTAAATTATACATCTATATTTATTTCTCTACCTATTTACATTTATATTGAAAACCATGCGTTCACACTGACACCATAAATATATTAATGCAAAACCACAAGTCTTACTAGCCTTCTCTCTCTCTCTCTCTTTTTTTTAAATTTGTGACTCACTTCTCAGACAGTGAGACACCTGGCTCCCATTATATAAAATGAATATATTTATTTGAATGGTCCTCCGTACATAATCAAATTCTCATTATTGCCTTACTGTGTAGATTTCCTCTCTCTTCAGTTGGGTTCTGACATCCTGAACCTGGCTGCTCCTTCATATGTGAGTACTCTCCTTAGCTCTAATCCCCATCTTCCACCCTGTGTTGGACAGCCTCCCATATGCCACCCCAGGCTACTGCAGCTGTGAAACTCCATGTTCCTCAATGAGACAGCTTCCTCATCTTTCTTGGGTTCTGACTCTTGAGCCAAGCCACACCCCTCCCCCACATTTTGAACTTCTTCCTCATTTGAGGCTGGCTCTAAATTAACACTCTGGACTACCGTGATTCTCCTAAATCCAGATGCATATAATGCTCAGCCCTGCTAAACCCTGTATGTAGGACTAAACTGTTCAGGAAATGAAGGCAAGAAAAATAAAAGAGAGGGAAAGAAAGGAAAAAGAAAGGGCAAAATAAGAGATAGAGAAAGCTGCAGTTCCTTTTTTTGTACTATTTTTTAAAATAGGTGATTTGCATTAACAGCCTAAACTAAATTCTGAAACATCTATCATTCATTGAACACATGTGTATTAATGACTTCCTGTGTAATAGGCCTAGGGGAATTCAATTGTTTCCTTCACTTACAGAACTTATAGTCAAAGATATGACATGTATGTTGAAAAAAAGAGCAATATTTGTGATTTTCTGGACAACTTTCAATTATTAATTTTGAATCTATTATAGTTCAAATGATGTTTGTATATATGTGAATTAAATCATATGTAGATCTATAACATGCAAGTCTATTTAGCTACATAGGATTCATTAGTTAAACATGAGAGAAACAATTATGTATTAATTATATATACCACATACTAAGTACTTATTATATGTCACACACTTTTATAGATACTTTAAATATATTAGCTCATTTAATTCACACAATGAATTCATGTGTAAAGTTGTATTTCTATACTCTCTTATAAGATGAAGAAACAGATACATATTCAATTTAAGTGATGACTGCCACTTCTGGGAAGACGTAGTAGACACAATTTTCCCTATTCCTACTATTTAATATAACTAAAACTCATGGCCAGTATATATAAAACAAACATAAAAAGACTCCAAAGGTGAAGAGAATGAGGTAGATTTACCAGGAACATCGGGATCTGATGAATGACAGGGTGTCAAGTTCCCTGGGTTTTCTTTTTACTTCATATATTCCAGACATGGAGCTAAAGAAGCCAGCAATCCAGAAATGCCAGCAAGAACAGACCAAAAAAATAAATAAATGAAAAAAATAAAGCTTCCCCCGGTGTCTGCTATCTTTAACCAAAGGGCCAGGAAAACTTATAGACAGTAACAGCCATATTCCATCCACACTACAGAAGAAAAATGTTGTCCCACCTGCACACATGACTGCAAAGGTTTGGGGTGAGCATACAACATCACACTTTCAAGGCTGTAATAACATACCCCAACTCAAAATGGATCATAGACCTAAATGTAAATCATAAAACCATAAAAGTTTTAAACAGAAACATAAGAGAAAATCTTTGAAATCTAAGGATAGACAAAGAGTTCTTAGATTTGATAACAAAAGAATAATCCATAAAAGGAAAAATTAACAAATTGGAGTTCATCAAATTAAAAACTTTTGCTTTGGAAAACAACTTGTTAAAAGGATGAAAAGACAAGCTACACACTGGGATAAAATATTTGTAAACCACATATATCTGACAAGGACCTAGTATTTAGAACATATAAAGAACTCTAACTCAGCAGGAAACAGACAGTCAAATAAGAAAATGAGCAAAGATATGTTATTGAAGATGATATACAGATGGCAAGCAAGCACATGAATAATTGTTTGCCATTATTTGCCATTAATGAAATGCAAATTAAAACCACAATGAGATACCACTAAACACCTATCAGAAGGAGGAAAAAACAGTAACAACACCAAATGTTGTTAAGATGTAGAGAAACTGGATCACTAATGTATTGTCAGTAGAAATTTAAAATGATAATTCTAGAAGACAGACTGGCAGTTTCCTAAAAAAAAAATCTACATATACAACTACTATACAATGGAGAAACTGCACTCCTGAGCATTTTCCCAAAGAAATGAAAATATATGTTCTCACAAAAATCTGTACACAAAGATTTATAGCAGCGTTTTTCATAATAACCCCAAACGGAAAATAACCCAGATGTTTTTCAACTGATGACTGATTAAATAAACTGCCGTACATCCATACCAAAGAATGCCACTCAGAAAATAAAAAGGAAAAATATTCATTATACACACAACATCCTGGATTAATCTCTAGTATGCTGGAGAATTTCCTCTTGCTCAGAGGAGGTCAAGCCTTTTGTACTAGTCAGGCCTTCAACTGATCAGAGAAATCTCACCTACATTATGGAGAGCAATCTGCTTTCTTCAAACTCCATCAACTTAAATGTAAATCTCATCCAAAAACATCCTCTGGGCATTGTGGCCCAAGACAAGTGACATAAAATTAACCATCACACAGGGCAATTACTCTAAGTTAGAGGAGGATATTAATACTCAAAAGGAAAACTGCAGGAAATTTCACTTTATTTTAGTTAATTAAAAATTGTTGAAGGATTAAGGAAAAAGGAAACTAGGATTTCAATATGTCTTGTTTGTAGAAGATGCACAACAGTGAACAGGAAATATGTTCTGGTTTATTGGACAGAAAATTCTTCTTATTTTTCCCCACCAAGTTTAATTTTATGCAAAAATATTACTAGCAAGCCTATAAAGCTCTATGTATCAAGCATTTTCCTAGGTGTTTTATATACATTAACCATTTGAGTCTCTATAATACATTAGGAAACAGGATTTATTTGTTAAAAATGAAGTAATTAAAGTACAATAGGTTACAAAATTTGCCCAAGGTCACAAACATTAAATCTCAGAATTGAATCTGAACACAGGCCATCTAATTTTAGAGTCTGGTTGTAACCACTGTCCTCTAATGTCTTTCATTAATATAACTGAGATTTTCACTTTGAATTTGGATTTACTGTGTTAACATTTAGAGTGATAGCATGCTCTAAAGTATAGGAGAGTATTTGTGAAGTATATCTAACCTGTCAAATGAGAATAATTACTTTGTTAGGTTATGAGGATTAAAGATAAAGTTACCATCACAATGCTTGGCACACAATAGAGCACAATGATTTATTTTCCTTCTCTTTACCCCACCTGCCTTCCTGATGACTATTTAGACCTCTTGCCTAATCTTTCTATAGATGTTCCCAAGTGTTCTAAGAAAGGAGGATATGTTAGCTAAATTGGAATTTCAAAATGACTGGACTGGAGAACATTTTGGTTTCGGAATACCTGACACTGGAGCCATGTATTATTGGATGAATATGACCCAGGTTAAGACAGCATTAAAAATGTTATGGTACAAAATTTAAAAAAATATTTTTTTATCTGCAAAACCCTTACTTCCTACTTCAAAACAAGCAATAACATGATAGACTATAGGGGACTTTGTCTATAGCTACATTAACATAGAATTTGCTTTTTAACACAATGAAAGCTTTAACTCAAAATGTATGTCAATATATTTTTTTATTTTATTAAGGTAAAGTTTTATATATATGTGTATATATATATTGTATTTAGCATATATACACATATACTATATTTAGTAGATAGATAGATAGATAGATTATCCTCTCTAGACTAGTACATAACAGTTAGATTATTTATTTCTTGAAAGTTTGAAAGCACTTCCTGACAAAACCAGGCAGGCCTAGAGCCATTTTCATCTGGAAATGTTTCTCAGTTTTTTTCCTGACTGTGATTCAGTTTTTTCTTCTAAACATAAAGCCAATTTTGCAATTTATTTTTAATAAGAATGTTATTCACACTAGATTTTTCATAGTATTTAGCATAGCCTTATATAATTAATTTATACAATTTTCATTTCTTTTTTTAGCAGGTAGCCTAATTTTTAACCTTGAATTTTATTAATAAAATTTAAAAAATAAAATGCAAGTTTAAAGGATGTGAAACATAAATCCATGTACTATAAACAAAACTATTCTGGCTAAAATAAATGTATTTTTAATCACTCTGTGATGTGGAACCAGCCTTTCCTTCATTTTGGTTCATATTGAACTTGACCTATAGACAAATTTTGTAAAGGTTAATGCCATATGAATAAATGATGTCCTATTTCATTATTCAGTTGGAATCATCTGAGTGGATTTCTGGAAAGGAGTTATGAATCTATGCCTATATCACCCTCTGGTCCATAGTTTCTCTCATTGGTTTCTTGTTTTAACATCTTTAACCATTTTATGCTTCCATCACCATAAATACAGACCTTTCTCAACAATTTATGTTCTTTCTCAAAGTTTTTCCTCCTCCCTCCCTCCCTCCCTCCCTTCCTTCCTTCTTCTCTCCCTCTCTTTCTCTCTCTCTCTCCTTTTCTATCTTTCCTTTCTTTCTCTCTCTCTTTCTCTTTTGACAAAAAACAAAGACTCACTAGAACCAGCTCAGGCAAGTGGTTTTTATATGGGTACATGCTGCAATCTCACAGAAACCCACAAACAGACCAAAATACATCCAGACCTCTTATGGAGTGCAACTGGGAATTTGAAAGCCATCAAGAATTCAGATTTCTATTTATCGTGGGCCACAATGTCTCTCAGTCACTACATTTCTGTTCCTCTCTAAATGTCTGAACTTTTTATATTTTTTATCTCAAGTGCTCGGTAGCAACTGGCTCATGTCATGATTTCTAATTCCAAGTTTCTAGAAGATAAATCTAATTGTCCTAACTCATATTTCTTTTTCGGGACTTTAAAAGGCATATGGAGTGAAGCAGCCTCCTTCTTCATTAAAAGAGCTGTTATGGCCTATATATTTTGTATAGACATCACTTAGATCTCTTCCTCTCTTGCTGCATTTATGACATTTCTCTATTCTAGATGCTCATTGCCTCTAGCCTAACCATTACAATGCCCTCCACCTGATTTCCATACCTGCATCTTTTCACCACCTCACTGCATCCTCCAGGACACCATGAATGTAATCTTCATAACTTTAAGGAATGAGGATTATAAGTCTGTAGGATATTGATGAGAATAGGAAAGAAGAGCAGGGACACATGATTAGAGATATTACAGACCTTGAATTCAGGCAGAACAGGCGTGGATTTTGGTTCCCTTATGAGTTGTTTACTTCTAAGAATTTGCTTAATTTCTAAGATCTTTAGGTTCTTTATCTGAAAAATGTGGATGTTTGCAGTTAAGATAGAATCTAAAGAACTAACTACCCAGGGAAGAGGCCAAGAAACAAGATGACATGTTTCTCCATGAATTTGCAAAGCCCAGTGACTAGTCTGGCTCTTGGTCTAATAACTAAAAATTTTGATTTGTCAGCACACTCAGTATGATTTCAAAATGACTCCTTCATTGCTATTTTTTTTACATAATTACTATTTTACAAACATGTTCTTCTCTTCAAAATACTCACTGGACATGCAAATAAGATCTAAGTGCTACAGAGGACAAATACTGCTATAGATACTTACACTAAGATATTATATATTTGTGAGTACCAGAATGCCACTGGGGTTAGCTGTCCTGTTTATCATTCTGAAAATATATTTTCAGCCTGGAATGAGAACAGAGCTATCTTCCAGTATGGGTATGTTTTGTGCTATTTGTGGCATCTGCACAGTAATATGCTGTGGTTAGTCAAAACTCTAGTGGCTGTCATCAGTGGGAAAGGTGGTGTAAAGGAAATTAACTTGAGGCAAGGAAATAATAATGGCCTGAAACATGGATTTTCATTTTTATTTAGACAGTAATTTTCTGAGTCAATAATAGCATCTGTGGTGTCATTCATTGGAAATTTGGTCTCTACAAAGTTTCCAATTACAGATGTTATTAATTTCCCTCAGAAGCCACAGATTACAACATATTGCAGGACTGTTGATTTATCTCTCTCAGAATATCATACAAAATTTTATTTTGAGTGAGGAAAAGGCAAAACAGAAAATCTAGAAACAAATTATTGCTGTGAAAACCAAGCACTTTTTCTTTAGTGCAAAACTTTGGTTTCAAATCTAAAATTGAATTTTATGGTAACTGAAAACTAACAACCAAAATATGTTTTTTCATGTAGTCTCATGTCTTGTGCCTTACATATTACTTTTTCTACTTATGTTACAAATTTCATTTAGTTTTTAATATAATACTATTTATAATTAATAGTTTAGAAAGAATAATACACTAAAATTTTATGTTTAAAGTAAGGCAATTTAAAATTTATACAGGAGAGATCTTAAGACAGCTGTTAAAAACTTTAGATTTTGTTTTTAGTAGCAAATGGTTACTCACATGGCTATAAGAAAAAAATCATTTTTTTCAGAAAAGCCACTGTCTCTGACACTTCTCAATATCAGTCACACATCTATGGGCTGTCACTTCCACTCAGCTATGTCTGTCCCTTGACCAGTCTTATGTCTAGAATACACAAACAACAACTAGGACATCTACTTCATGAAAACTGTTCTTTTGGCCCTCGGGTGAAATCAATCTGATATGACCACTGGTCTAGAACTGCAATCACCCAAAACATGGAAAAATACAGACAAAATGGCGTCCAGTAATCTGCCTACATTTTTGGGATTCTGGATCCATGAACTGAATCTATGAAGAGATAAAATCCTCATGTGCTTGAAGGTTGTTCTAAAGAAAGCAGAGGAAACATACAATGTCCTAGTATTGAAAGAGAGGTATTAGAAGACAGTTTTTCAAAGGAAAATTGGAGTGACTATATGTCCCCATAGAGCAGGCTTCAAATTCAAGCAAATGTCCAATGGAGACAGAAGTTACTTAGTACGAATCCATCAAAGTGATATCAAAATCCAGGAGTGATGAAAGAAATGTCTATGATCCATACAGTCTTTGTTTTAGATACTATAAATGATGTGGAAAGAGCTGTTAGGATCCAAGTGTGTACATTGGGAAGTCCTAACACCCCTTTCTTACATAATTGGAAAAGTATAAACTGTGAAGACATATTGGTAATGACAGAAAAGTTCAGTGGAAAGAAAAAAAAATCTATGAAATGGAAGCTATAGTATAAAAAGAGACTGTGAGAAAATCTTACTACAGCACCAAAAGAAGGATCCGGGATAACTTTTCATGGTCTGGGTTTATTTAAACCCTAGAGTCAGTGAACAACCGGGCAAGTGGGAATGACAGCAGCTATTGTAAAAAATAATAAAAATAAAAGCTTCACAATGGGTGAGTGAAGGAGTTAAGTCTGCCTAGGGATTTAAAGAGATCTATTTAGTGACTAGCCCTCTTTTCAGCTATATAACCTAGCCCATGAAGGACTGAAATATTTTACTTGGACTGTTGTAGTTAGCCACAGAGAGGGTATAATCTTTCTGGGATTATGATTTGCCTGAATAATAAACTATTGGAAGTGATGCAAAAGTGAAACTTATAATATTGTGTTACTTCTTCTACCTCCCCTATGATTTTATTGTGTCCCTATAATTGGTGTTCACTTTTTTAGTGTATCAGCTTAGTCTGAATATATTATATTAAATCTCTCAGGTTGGCAGCAATTTTGAATATTTAGACTGGATGGTGAGCCAAACCGCTATTCCTAGTTTCATATAAATTTAAGATTCTACATTACAAAATATAAGGGAAAATGTGTTTCACATTCATAGAGACTCTATTCCATACCTAATTTTCAAATTTAGAGTCAAATGACACTTTTAGTAAGCACTTTGTTAACTTTTGCTTAACCAAATTTTCTCCTATTCATTAATTGTACAAATGTTATTTTTGGAGTATTACAGATTTTGAAATCTTAGGTTGGATTCTAGGTTTCTTAAAACAAATATACCTACGCATTTTCCTTTAAAAATATGAAAAATAATATATACATAATGACAGTGCATAAAATTGTATTATGCAACATATCAAGTAACTAGAAAACAAATGCCCAGGTGACCACCATCTAGGTTAGGGAGAAACCTTCAATCTGCCCAGAATCCCCTCATGTGTCCTTGCTTCATTGTACACCACCTCTCAGGAGTAACTACTAATGCAAACTTTTTTATGGTAAATAGCTTTATATTTTTAAAATATTTTAAAATATTTAGTATGTATCCCTACAAGTAACATATGATGACTCTGATGATAATTACTTCTTTGTTTTCACTCATGTTTTTACCACCTGAATGTTTTTGTCCCTTCCACCCCCAATTCATATGTTGAGATTCTAACCCCCAGTGTGCTGGTACTAGGGGTGGGGCTTTTTCTAGGTGATATGCTCGTGAGGACAGAGCTTTCATACATGGGATTAATGCCCTTATTAAAAGGACCCCAGAAAACTCCCCCACTCCTTCCTCTACAGAAGGAACTCAGGAAGAAGATACAGTCTATGGAACAGGAAGGGAGCTCTCACCAGACACCAAATTGTCAGCACCTTAATTGTGGACTCCCCAACCTCCAGGACTGTGAGAAATAAATGTTTGTTATTTAAGTCACCAGTCTATGGTATTTTTGTTACAGCAGCCCAAACAGACTTAGATACTACCTATGCATATGTCCCGCTAAAGATACAAGATAATATTATATTTTTGACCTTTTTATAAATGTAATCATATTGCATATTTTATCTTGTGTTTGTATCTTTTAGTATTGTTTTTATGGTATACATAAATATTTACATATGGCTAGAGTTCAGTAAATTTAACTGTTGTATATTTGTTAATTCATTGTATGGCCATATAACAATTTATTCATTCTAATAACAGTGGGCATTTCAATTGTTTTGAGATTTGGGCTAGTACTAACAACGCTGCTGTGGATATCCTTGTCATTTATTCTGGTGTACATACGTATGAGTTTCCCTAGAATATCCACCTCAGAGTGAAATTGTTAGGTCATAGATAAGCATATCCTCAGCTTTGCCACATAAAGCCAAACAATTTTCCAAAAAAGTTGTACTTATTTACACTTCTTAACAGGAGTGTTTCAGAGAACTTGCTCCATACTTTAGCTAACACTTATTATTTCCAGACTCTTTAGTTTCATGCCAATCTGTTGTGTGTGCCTTGCAGAATTTCATTAAATTTTCCTAATTACTACTGAATCTGATTGACACTTCCTGTTACTTTATCATTTGGATTTTACCCTTTTTAATTTTGAAATAATTTTAGAGTTAAGGAGGAATTGTGAAGACAGTACAGAGTTCTCATATAAACTTTACCCTGTTTCTCCAATATTAACATCTTAAATAGCTATAATAAACTTACGAAAACCAAAAAAAATCATATTGGTACAATGTTAACAAATTAATAGACTTTATTTGAATTTTAACAGTTTTCCTACTAATGTCAGAGTTTTATTCAGGATTAAATCCAGGATAGCACACTGAACTTTGTCATCATCTCTATTCCAATCTGTGACAATTTCTCAGTCTTTCCTTTTTTTTTTAATGATTTCTACACTTATGAAGAATCCTGGTAAGCTATTTTGTAGAATTCCTTTAATTAAAGTTTGTCTAATGTTTTCTCAAAATTAGCCTGGAGTTATGGATTTGGGAGAATAGCACAGAGGTAAAATGTCCTTCAAAGTAAATCATATCAGAGGATACATAACATCAGTATGATTTGTGTCTGGTAACATTGGCTTAAATCATTCTGTTGTTGTGTGCCAGTTTTTATCGTTGCGAACTTAAGACTTTTCACTTTCCATGCTCTATTCTTTTAACACAAATCACTAAGTCTCGTCCACACTTAAAGGGAAAGGAATTAATATCTACCTCCTGGAGGGAGGAATATCAAGGCATTTTCACATAGTTAAGACCATCACAGCAATTAACGATGATGCTTTGAGGCTATAAAAATATTGATCCTTCATAAAGTTTCATCCACAAATTTTAGCATTCATCAAGATATTCTGCATAATGACCTAATAATGATTTTCTATTGTATTTTTATTCCTTCTACCTTTGGTTTGTGGAATTCTTCTGAAGAGAATATATGTCTCTTCTCCTCTGCTTTAAAATTTATTTTATCATTTATTTATATCAACATGAGCTTAGATATTTATTTTATTCTTTGGTTTATAACTCAATATTGTCATTATTTATTTTGTTGTTCAAATTGTTCTAGCTTTGGTCATTGGAAGCTTTTTCAGTTGGCTTCTGTTCCCTCTGATACACTCTCATTCTTCTGTTTTTTACTCAGTCTTTATTATTTTTTGATACTGAAAAACGTTCTAGGACTGTCTTGTGTTTTCCCTATCCCAGTCCTAGAATCAACCATTTCTCCGAGGAACTTTGGTTCTTTTTATTGGCGAATGATATTTAGAAACCAAGTTCTTTGTACTTGACATGCTTATTACTACTGGGGTACTTCTAAACCCTCTCAGTGGACACAGATAGCAATATATGTATATGCACCGACCAATGTAGAAATCCATATCTATAACTGGTTCTATATATAGCTATCAGTACATGTATTAAATTAATAATGAGTTCCTATTGATGTCAGATAAGACAATTTTAAAACATTTTGGCAAAGCAAAACTTTGAAGCAGATTTAAATACCAGTTTTAATGTAAATAATAGTTAAAATAGCAAAGATGATATCTCACCACTGTTTCCTATTTCATTTACCAAATGCTTTAGCATAACAGAAAGTAGAGAAAAACACTATTAATAAAATTTTTGAAATAGCATTTTAGACAAAATTATAACCATAAATTTAAGAGTAACGATATTAACAAATATAAATGGAAAGTTGTATTATTATTGGGTACTTTGAATAAGGAGGATATATTATATATGATTGGCAACACCTAATTCAACAATCATATATTAATTGATCTTTCTTTAGTCAGTCAACCTTGGCTTCTTCAGTGGTAAAGCAAGAGCAAAACCAGATGTTGATTTGAATTAAAAACAAGTGTTTGTTTCATTAACCATGTAATGTCATATATAATTATGTTTTATGAACATTGTGACAGTAACAGTTGGCAGAATTTCTGTACAGCAAAAGTGTATTTAAGAACTCAAGTTGTTATAAAAGATCTCACTCTGAGATGGAGTGAAAATTACAAACTACTGCTAAACTAAACTTAGATTTAATTTTATAATAATTTTAACAAAAACTGCAGAGGCATTACCCATATTTCTTTCATTCTAGAAGGGACTCAATAAAAATTAAAACATCAATAAAGAAAATAATGTTAATTACATGTGAAAAAGAAGCACTTGTTAATTTTAAATGAAATAATGTTTATTAAATTTTAATTAGAAACTACAAAGCCTAGTATGTACTGAAAAAAACTGATCAGTTCCACAGTATGGTATAGTTAAATCAAAAAATTTTTTTTCATAGTTAGAGAATATTTGAGTTAAATACTTAGTGCTAGAGCCTATTAGCTTCCAATCCCAGTTTCTGCTTCTGGTCAATAAGATATCCATCAAATGAGGACTACTTAATAAGAAAATTTAGACTAACAAATTACTTCTGTCATTCCCTAAAAAAATTCTCCTCTAAAATGCACAAATAAGCCCCAGTTTTATAATTAAAAAAGAGAGGAAGAAAGAGGCATTGAAAGAAGAAAGAGGGACTTTTACAGATGGACTATGAAAAGAGGAGGAGAGATGAGTGGAAGGTGGGAGGTGAATGAAATGGGATAATACCAGCCTCATGCACTGGATTTTGATCTTGTGTAGAAAGCTCAGACCACAGTTGTGAGCAGATTATTTGCAGGAAACTGAGCAAAGTCAGAGATACTTCAGTGTAGCACTGAGTTGAGGAGGGTCTTCTTCCAGACTCTTTATGGAACCCATTATCATTTTTAAAATTAGCATACAGTAAAATTGACTTTCTTTTTGGTGTACAATTCTATGAGATTTAACACATGTACAGATTTGTGTAACCACCACCATAATCAGGGTAGTAGTTTTAGCATCTCATTAAAAAATCTCCAGGATAATAGTTTTAGCACCTCATTAAAAAATCTCCCTGGTGTTTTGTCCATTTGTAGTCAAGTGTTCCTTTCTAACCTGTGGTAACCACCGATAATTCCTGACCCCTGTCATTGTGTCTTTTTCAGCAAGTCACATAAATCAAATCTTGAGATATACAGCCATTGAAACTGGCTTTTTTCATTTAGCAAATGCATTTATGATTCATCCATGTTATTGCATTAATCAATAGCTTGTTTCTTTTTTATTGCTGAATAGTATTCCATTGTATGGATATACTACAGTTGTTTATTGATTTACTCAGGAAAGCCATTTGAGTTGTTTCCAGTTTGGGGCTGTTATGGATAGAGCTGCAATTATCATTTATGTACAGGTTTGTGTGTGAACATGAGTTTTCATATCCCTTGGGTAAATACCGAGGAATAATATTTCTGGGTCATAAAATAAGTGGATGTTTAAGTTTCTAAGAAACTGCCTCACTGTTTTGCCAAGGTACTGTACCATTTGTCATTTACACTGTAAATCTATGAGATACCTAGTTGCTCTATGACCTTGTCAGCACTTGTTATTATCAGTTTCAATACCATTTTTTTTATCATTATTGTTTTTACTTTAGTCATTTCAATAGGCATGTTTTAGTGTATCATCATGATTTTAATGTACAATTCCCTAATGGACAACAATGCTGAGCATTTTTCAGGGGCTTATTTGGCATTCTTCTTTTCTCTTTGGTGAAGTATCTATTCCAGTTTTTGCTTATTTATGAATTGGGCTGGTTTTTCACTACTGAGCTTTGGGAATTCTTTTTTTTTTTTTGTGGTACGCGGGCCTCTCACTGTCATGGCCTCTCCCATTGCAGAGCACAGGCTCCAGATGCGCAGGCTCAGCGGCCATGGCTCACGGGCCTAGCCGCTCCGCGGCATGTGGGATCTTCCCGGACCGGGGCACGAACCTGTGTCCCCTGCATCGGCAGGCGGACTCTCAACCACTGTGCCACCAGGGAAGCCCGGGAATTCTTTTTGTATTCTGGATACATGTTCTTTGTCAGATATAATATGATTTGAAAATATTTTCTTTAAGTATGTGCTTTGTTCTTTTAAAAACGTCTTTCACAGAGCAAAAGTTCAGTTGATCTTTATATTTTTCTCTGTGAATTGTGTTTTTTGTGTCACATCTAACAATCCTTTGAATATTTTTGCTTATTTTTTTCTAAAAGTTTGTATTTTACATTTAAAGTTTTAAAGTAAAAATTTTATATTTTACACTCAGCTCTATAATCCATTTAGAATTAATTGTAGTGTAAGTTATGAGGTTTAGTTTGAGGTACATTTTTTTGCCTATAGAATATGCTTTTTTCTAACACCATTTGTCAAAAGGATCTATATAGAATACTATATAGAATGATAATTGATTTTTGTCAGTTGACGTTGTGTCTCGTGACCTTACTAGACTCATTTATTAGTTCTGGGTGATTCTCTGTAAATAACTTGGGGTTTTTAAGTTAGGCAATCCTGTGGTCTACAAATAGGGAAATTTTTACTTCTTCCAATTTGTATGGATGATATTATAATTTTTCTTTAGACTGTCAAACATATATTAAATAATTTAAGATGGGAAGCATAGTCTGTCATATTTACCCAAATATTAATAATTTCTTTGCTCTTATTTCATTCCTCATGTTACCTGGCTCCCTTTAGTCACAATTCTCTTTTGTTTAAATAATATCCTTTTGAGCGTATCCATCACGTCTGCTGGAGATATATTCTCTTAGGTTTCTTTCCTCAGAGATTCTCTTTATTTCACCTTTATTCCTGAAGTATATTTTCACTAGAAATAGAACTCTGAATCAACCGTCTTTCTTTTCAGCTCGTTATAAATTAAAATTTTTTTTCCTCACTTCATTGTCACCTTCATGGTTTTTTTTTTTTTTTTTTTTTTTTTTTTTGTGGTATGCGGGCCTCCCTCTGCTGTGGCCTCGCCCGTTGCGGAGCACAGGCTCCGGACGCGCAGGCTCAGCGGCCATGGCTCACGGGCCCAGCCGCTCCGCGGCATGTGGGATCCTCCCAGACCGGGGCTCGAACCCAGTTCCCCTGCATCGGCAGGCGGACGCGCAACCGCTGCGCCACCAGGGAAGCCCACCTTCATGGTTTTTAATAAGAAATCCTAAGTCATTTAAGTCACTGTTTCTCTATAAGTGAAACTAGAGAAACTCTAGTTTCCATTAAGCATTTTCTTTGTCATTAGTTTTTAAGTTTGATTATCATGAGGCTGGATATGGATTTTCTTGAGTTTTACCTGCTTGGGATTTTCTCAGCTTCTTGAAGATGTAAGTGTATGTCTTTCACCATAGTTAGAAGGTTTTAACCGTTATTTATTTTTTAAAAAATACATGTTTCTGCTCCACACTTGTTCTCCTTTCCTCCTAGAAGGCTTATGCTACAGATATTAAAGATTTTCGTATTTTCCCACTGGTTTCTGAGACTCTGTTAATTTTTTCATTCTTTTTTTCTTCTCTTTTGTTCAGCTTGATCTATCATCAAGTTCACTGATTATAAGTCCTCAGTTTTATCCATTATGCTATTGAACTCACCCATTGGTTTATCTTTGTACCTATTATTTTATTGCTTAGGCTTTCTATTCTTTTTTTTTTTTATTTTCCTTATTTCTTGGAGAATGGCTATAAGAGCTGTTTTTAAGTTATTCTCTGTATTTCCAACATGTGTGTTATTTAGATTTGAAGTCTGTTGAGTTTTTTTAATCTTGCAAGTTGAGACTTTTCTGATTCTTCAGATTTCATCTTGAATATTTTGAATATTATATCCTTAGTCTCTTGTTCTTGTTTGAATCCTAAAAATAATGCTGATTTTTATCTGTCTGTATGTTTTACATAGAAATTACACTTTTTTGGGTTCAGGCTTTTCTGAGGGCTGAATTCCAATATGAGCCTCATATTTTAATGCCACTTCTTTGAGATATGATTGACATACAACTAGCTATACAAATTTAATGTATACAAGTTTGGATATAAGTATACACCTGTGAAATTATTACCACAATTTATGCCATAAACATATTCACCACCTTCAAAAGTTTCCTCCCACCCTCTTTATTATTTTTACTTCAGGTGATAAGAACACTTTACATAAGTTCTACCATCTTAGCAAAATTTTAAGTGTACAATATAGTATTGTTAACTTTAGGAAGTATGGTGTACAGTTGATCTCTAGGATCTAATCATCTTGTATAATCATAACTTTGTAAATTTTGAAAGCCTTTTTTAGTGCTATCTGGAAGTGTCTTCCATATACGCCACCCAGTGGGCAGTCTGTGACTTGGATGGTGATTTTTTTTCTGTAGTTCAGTTTTCAAAATGTTTGATATTCTGTTTAGGGACAGGCCTATGCAGTGCAGCTTGGGAGTGAACCCAGAAAATCATAAACAATTTTAAGGAATTTCTTTCTTCAGCACCTTCTTCTCTGTGATTGTTCTAACTCTTCTGCTTCCCTTGGGCTTCACTCCTTTATATTTCCCACTCTCCTGCACACTTCCTGTGACTACATCCACATCTAGAGCTAACTATCAGGATAAAGAAAGAAAAGATAAGCAGTGGAACTTCAGCTCATGTTCTTGGGACTAAAACTCCTGTGGTTAGAGAGAAAACTTTCCCTCTCTTTCAATTTAAGGCCACTGCCTGACCAGCACTGTGGCTTCTGTTCCACTGTTGCCACCATCACCATGGCAGTCACTGGTGGCTGGGGTGAGAGAGAACAAAAAAAAAAAAAAGAAAGAAAGAAAAATAGAACGCTCCCCACTGTGTCTGACCATTAGAAGTTTCCTTTTCCCTCTTATTGGACCAGAATATGGGCACTTCCTTTAGAGATTTTTCTCACTGCACACTTTTGGGCTTGGGGCTATCATTGAATGTAAACTGAGTAATGCCAAAGGCAAGAAAACAAACAAAATGGCAATCTCACCACTGGTTCAGTGATATTACAAAGTCTGGTCTCCTTCCCTAATCAGCCTACTGCCATAACAAATATGCTGGGGAAGAAATTTTGCCTGATCATAGCACCAAGGAAAGTTGTGATTCATGTAAGTAATTGCAAAGTCTTAATCTAAGGATATCGTGAATTTTAAAAAATGATCTAACTTCTTAGTTTCAGTTAGGTGTTAGAAAGCTTAGGTTTTTAAAAAATTTGACCTTTCATGTACAATGTATATATCACACATAGTTGCATTTCTGGCTCCTTTTAATCTTAAAATCTTGTTAATTTTTCTTTACTTCCTATATTTAAACAATTATATTATTGATATGTTCTTTTAAGCTTCTTTAAACAACCAGGATAAAGATAAAGATGTTTTTCCCTCCATTTAGTGACAGGCACAGAGATGTACTGCTCAGACCCTTCCTGAGAGAAGGACTGGCTGCCTAGACGTGAGGAATGTGATTAGATGACAACTCCCACCTGTAAGTGCCTATCTTAGCTTTTGAGCTAATTCCATTTGCTTCTTAGGGCAGTCCCCAACCACGCAGTGGTACAAAGGCAGGCCTAGGCACTTCTGTCAAGTGGGAAGAAAATGTTGATAGAAAAGAAAAATTATCTAGAACCCCAAATGTATTTAGAATTCCAGTAGAAAATAAAAGAAAAATTAAAGAAGTGCAGTAGTTAAAAATTACTGAAAAAAGTTTCCCTGAGTTGAAAAGACTCAATCAAAGATTGAAAGAGCTCAGACAATTCAGGATGAATTGATAAGAAAAAATAAATAAATAAAAAGCAAAACCAAATGAAACACAAAACTTAGCATATCCTGGTAAAATTACTAACGTCTAATCATAAAGAAAGATATCTACATCCTTTCAGTCATAACAAACCATCATTATTAATTTCGTATGTAACATTATATAGAATGTGGACAGATTTAATTCTCCTTCTATAATGCAGTCTCAGATTGGGTTAACATGAAACAAATAAACTAAATACTGTTTCCTAAACAATGACATAATTAGACTAAGCAAAGAAAGGTTGAAAATAATACTTTGTAATAGAAAAACAGGTACATGAAAACAAAATGAGCACAAACAGGAATATTCACATTAGATACACCAAAATTTGAGAATAAATATATAGTGGTGACATTATTGGTGAATAATAATACATTTAAGAAGAAATAGCCATCATAAACATGACATTGATTGATTTCATAATAAAATAAATTCCATAATAAATTAAATTAATTTTATAATAAAATAAAATTTTATAGTAAAATACATCATAGAGAGATAGAAGTAATGAAAGAAGAATTAGGAGAGGGGGAAGAAGGCATAGAAAGAAAAGAAGAAAATCAGAAAATTAACTGTCCCAAATAGACAATATGCATGTATTATATAAATATCCACTGGTATAAGCTGTTAGTAAAACCTCTCAAGTTGCTACCACAAGGAAAACTCAGACAATTAAGATTTTATAGGCTATTTCCTCTTATTATAATATAATAAAGTTAGATACGAGTAATAAGGGTGTTAAGAAATAACTACTTGGAAATTTGGAAAAACACATGTATGTGATTCTAGAATCAAAGAGGAAAATTAAAATAATGAAATTTCAAACTATCTAGAAAGCAATGAAAAGGAATATATTTTATACTTATACATATGAAATAAAGTAAATGCTTTGAGGTGAAAAGTTTATAGCTATAATTCATTAAAGAAGAAAGAGGAAAAATTGCAAAAAATACGGAATTCTTTTGAGATTAGATAACCAACAAAAATACAATGATAAAAATTTTAATAACATGATTTATAAGCTCTCAGCAAATTAAATAAGGAAAAACAGAAACATATATGTAAATAATATTGGAAAAACAGGTTAAGCTATTTTAAAGAAAATACTAAATATGCCTTTATAAAACAATTGTATATTTGTCTAGAGACATGAGAATCATCAAAATTGATCCAAGAAGAGGTAAAAAGTTTGAGTAAACTAATTGTACTTAAAAACATTAAGAAGGTTAATTAATGCATATTGAAAATTGAGTTAGTTCTAGTTGGATAATGGCAAAATATTTAAATTATAATAAGCTATAGAAAAATATAAAATTTCAAAATTTATTTTATAATGTCAAGTTCCAGTCATCTTCCATGAAGAAACCTTGCTGACCACCCATAGTTCATTAAATACCCCTGGAAAGTCAGGCCTTAGTAGTAGGGATAAACTAGCAATAGATAACAGCTACAACAGACACAAGCTTCAAAAAAGTCAAGCTGATTTACGGGTAACTTACGTACCAGCCACAGAAAATCATACAATAACTAACATAAACTAAAGATGAAAAAACCAGAAGATACAACTGTAACTTAGGATGAAATTAACAGTAATTTAGAATGGGCATACAAAAGATCAGTGAGCTTTATGACATACAATATAAACTATCAAAACTAAAGTCTGGAGAAATAAAACACTGAAAAAATAATGTGAGGTTCAGTGACCTGTGGAACTATACTGGAAACTCTAAGAAGCTTACAGAAATATGTTTGAAAATACAATTAATGGAGGGACCTCCTCTATCTATTATCCTTTATAGCTCCAGGATCTACCTTGTGGCTAAAAATGTCTTGCTTTGCTTCCTTTCTTTATCCTAATTTTAGTTTGAATCTTCACCTATCCTAAAATGGACATGGGGAACATTATAGTCTCACAGTCAACTTGGATTGCAGGCCACAGACAGAAAGCCATTTTTAGCACTTACTTCCTAACCTTTCTGCTTTTAGAGAGGTTATCATTATACTAAGTATATCTCTGTGTTTGGAAACTTACTCAATATTTGAAGAAGTAGACAACTCAGATAACTTATTTTTTTTCTGTATAAATACATATTATTCATAATTACATAGTCTTCATAAGTACATGTGCCCCAAAGTGCAGTAGGCCAGAGTTTACCAAAAAGGAAACAAGCCAACTGGAAATGCACACACTTCTGAATAGAAAATTCACTAGAAATATCTCTGAATAATCATTAAGCACATGAAAATGTTCTCACCATCATTAGTTATCAAGGAAATACAAATCAACACCGTAATAAAAACACACCAAATGATGGAAGGTTGTGGAATAACTGGAACTCACATTATTGGTGTCAGTGTTAAATGTTTTAGCCATTTGGAAAAATGTATTTAGTTTCTTATAAAATTAAAACTATACCTACCCTATGACTCTGCCATTCCAATCCTAAGTATATACCCAAGAAAAATGAAAATGTGTATCCACAAAATATTTGTATGAAAATATTCATAGTGGCTTTCTTCATAATGGCCCCAAACTAGAAACATTCCATATGTCTATCAATAGGAGTATGGATAAATAATAAAGTGGAACACTACAGAGAAATAACAGACTACTGATACATGAAACACCATAGGTTATTCTCCAAAACCTTATGCTGAGTGAAAGAAGCCTTAAACAAAGAGTAAAATTGTTTGATTGCAATTTTATGAACTTATAGAACAAGCAAACCTCATCTATGGTGGAAAAATTCAGAAAAGCCGTTATTTCCATACACGTGGGGCAGGAGTTGATTGTACAGGCCATTCAGAAAATTCCTGGTATTATATAATAGTGAGATTCTATATCTTGATAGCATTATGGGTTACACGGGAGTACTCATTTCTCAAAACTTAGCAAAAACACTTAATATTATATTTTTATTTAGAACAAGAGTTCATATGCTGAATTTTATTCCTTTTAACCTTAGAAGTTTGTGAACTATACTGACTATTTCTCCCAACCTTTTATAATTATAGGAATCATTTAGCTTATTTATTAAAAATGTGGATTCCCAGGTCTTTTTTCAGAATATTCTGATTCACTATATATGGACTGTAATCCATCATTTTTATAAGTCTCCTAGATAATTATTTTAATTTGTACAATTTGGGAGATTCTGCTTTAAGAAATACACATTTCCATGCTAGAAGCCAAAATTTTAAGGCTCACTGAACTTGCTGGAATATACATTTGCTGTTTTTAATTATTGCCTTTATCACTGATATTCAAAATCAATTTTTACAGTAATGCTGTTATTTATAAAATATGTGGATTATCAGGGTCTTCCTTACAAAGAGTTAATCCCTATTTATAGAAAATTATCGTTTCCGGGAACAGATAAACTGTGATTTTTAGAAAGTTTAAAAAAATATACCCCGGAAGACTTATTTTCCAACATTACTATACAATTAGAAATAAATTTCATGTTATTAATTGCAGAATTTGGTGACAGCCACTTAACAGTCAGGTAACATTAATCCCTCTTAACGTTTTTCCTCAACCATAAAAGGAAGATAGTAATAGTATTTGCCCATTAGTTGGGCACTGAATGAGAAATTCTGTGAAAACATGATTTTGTAGATAAAAAATTCACAAGTATTAGTTGGACTGTTTTGGAATTTAAAAATATATATATAGCTTTGGGGGAGAATGCAAAAGAGTTCAACAGAATGTACGTACAATATAAACATTGTAAACAGGTATGCTTAGTCAGGGGAATTTTCTGACAAGTTTGAAAATGAAAACCTTAACTTTTTCTGTTTGTCTTCCAAAAATGTGTGTCAGTGTGCATTTGTGTGTGTGTATATGTATATGAGTATTAATTAGTTCTTTCTTATAGCTTGAATTAGTTCTTTCTTGCAGTTTACATCTATTCATTCAATAAAGGGAGGGATAAGGAATCCCTTTGTTAAAATTGTCCATGCTGTAATGTACATGCTCTGCTGTTTTTCACATTTACACTCAAGATTGCTCCAATATGTTTTAATTGAACTTGCCTCAACCTCAAGACTCCAAGTGCCCTGTGACTTTTCATTCAGACACATGAAAGCTGGGAGTTGTCAGGAACACCTAGATGTGTATGTAGCTTTCACAAGTAACATCAAGTGTGCAGGTGAGAGCAGAGGTTAGATTATTTAATATTGCCCATCATCTATAAATAAAAATGGCCTTTTAGAATTGAAAGGCAGAATCGAGTAGTCTATTATTGTTACTAGGAGGAATTTACTGTTGCTATTAGAAAGATGATAAATTTTGTGAATGCAGATATATTGCAACAACTATGACACACTCCTTCTAGAGCAAATGAAATGTTTCCTACATGTTTAGTTACTGCCATTTTTATTTATATTTATAAGCATATCATTCTTAATTTGACATAATTTATTTTATTCTACAATAAAAAGTTATTAGCCAAAAGGTAAAGCTTTCAGTGGAACCACTTTGGTGGGGGGGGGGTCAAAAATGTCAAATAACCAGTTGGATATTTTCTATTTTTACACCAGTTAGTCTATTCTTAAAGCAGTGTTTTTTGAGATGTTCAGATTGACTCATTCCACTATGTTAGTTGAAAAGCATTTATTAATGGAAAGATTACAAAAGAAATCGTTCCTTCTTTATTTTAATTTGTTTGGTCTGTTACCAAGGAGTAATTTTGTTGATGCTCTACATACTTTGTGTTTCACAGTAACTGCTAATTATATTTTCACAGAATGGGAATCATGCACACCTTTTGAAGCCAGTGGGATGTAATGAAACAATAAGTTATTTTGAAGTAAAACAAATCTCCTTTTTAAAAAGTTTACTTTATAAAAATATCAATTCTCAATCTCTCAATACCTGGTTATTGATATATGAAATGGTTCTAAACATGTATAAAATTTTGAGATAAAAATATAATACTTTTAAAAGTATTTAGTAGTATGAATCAAAACAGTGCCTTCTCAAAATTTTAAAGGAAAAAAACAACAATCAGAGGTGCAAAATCAAATACATTTAAAATATTTGTCTTTAAATAATCTCTGAATTCCTCCATGCTCTATTTGTTGTCTGATTCCTCACCTGACTGCATGTCTAGGAGTCAATGTAAGCTACGTTTTCTGTAATTATTAGTCATTCATTATTCAAGAAAGCTCCTTTTAGCTTGCTAACTGTTCTTTGAATTTCCATCAAAATATTGGCTAAAGTGATATAATAAATGTGAGCAATTCTTTGAGTATCTTTGTGTATCACTGAATCTGGGAGATATGAAAATACTGAGGTTATTGAAGAATTCTCTGAGTATCTTTTCCCTTTAGTTTGACTTACAATCTTTCCAACTCTGCTGGGATATATTCAAGTTATCCGATCACAAATGATATATATTTGTAATTGAACGCTATCAAATTGTTCTATCTTTATGCTGCCTTTTGTTGTTAAAATCTGCTATCAAGGGAACACATGTGTGTTGGTATTTCTCTCATTGATTCTATAGAGTCTTGAGTATAGAGTGTTTAGAATTTTGAGATTGGCCTGTCTTTTTTAAAAAAAATTTGCCTGCTTTTGTTTGCCTTTGCATTAGCCAAGCTGATTCTTCATAAACATGTTTTCCTTCCATAAAACCATTCTGGAACAAATCAGAACATAAAATTTAAAACAATGCTTTATGTTTTCAAATACATATCAAGTTTTAAATTTTGCATTGTGTGACCTTGTGTTTTCTGGTTGTTTTCTCCACTTACTTTACTTCAAGAAGGATGAATTTGACTAGAAACCAGTGATACTGCCATTTTCTTAAAAGTTAATAAGACTATTGCTGTTCCATATTTATTGTTTCTACTCCCAGATCTCCCAGTTCTTTTGAAATGACAGCAATCAGACTCATGTTCCCACTACTCTGCTGAAAACAAATCATTGTCACTAGTAAGCTCTATTTTAACAAATCCAACGATTAATCCCTTGTCCTAAAATTTCTTGACCTCACTGCAACATTCTAAATAGTCAATCACTGTCTTCTTTACTGTAGTTGTATGGAAGAAACTCCTAATCATTACCTTACTTATTTTTTCCTTCTTCAAGAGTAATAAAGTTTTAGTTGGACACATTGCCGTCTCTTTAAAAACTGTATTTTCAAATTCTGCAGCAGGTAGGTAGGGCCATGAAATCAGGTACTTGCCATTAGGATGTGTGCAGAAGTAATGTGTGCCTCTTCAGGATTAGGACCTTAAAATAAATGGGAGTAAACTCCCTTTGCCACTTCTTTCTTTTCCGTCATCTGGGAGATGACTGGAACAGGAACAGACACATGGACCCAGAGATGGAAGTCATATTGAGAGTAGCAAAACTGCCTTAACAACCTGGACTGTGAATTCCTGGACTAATGCATTGAAACAATTCTATTTAATCCAACGTGTGCTTCAATTTTTGTCTTACAATAACTTAGCTTGTACACAAAATTCTTCAGTACACTTACAGGACTACTTATTCTCCTGGTTCCCCTGTCAGTTATTTGGTCACTTCTTCCATGTTTCACTTATATGCTATTTCTCTTCTTTTTTGCCAAAATTTTAGCTACCCATGGTTCAGTCTTCCACTCCTTTCTCTTCTTTATATAATCCTTGGCTCCGTGGCTTTAAATAGCACCTATATGTTGATAAATTCTGTGGAATACATTTTTTTCAAAACTCCATTAAGTCATATTTTCACTTGAAAAACTACCAGGAATCTCAAATATAACGTGTTGAAAAGGAATCTTGATTTTCTTCCAAGTCCCTTCCTCCGTCACCTCATCTTAGTGTATGGCAGATCCAATAACCAAGATCCTTAGATGTCAACCTTGCACTTATCTCTCATATCCAAATCTCATCAGGAAGTTGGAGTCAATTTGTTTCTTCCAAATATCTCATTAAGAACCTCTTAACCCAAGTTCCTCTGACATTAATAAAAGTCATTATCTTCCCTCACCTTGACCACTTGGTTTCTTTATTCCGTCCTTGCTATCCTGTACAATTTTCTCCACTGAGTAAACATCAAGATATGTGCTACATGCCGATTGGATTATGCTGCTTTCCTTTCTCAAATCCTCCAGTCTTCCTAAAATAAAATCTAAATTTCTCAGTGTGTCCTACAGGCTGGTATAGTAAATATTCCTTGTTTGTGACTTCATTTCATCCCATTCATGGCCTTATTTTACAGCATTAAATCCACACTGCCTTATAGCCCGTGGCTCTGTTTTGATCATAGCTCTCATCACCAACAGATTTTATGTTACTTGCCCCCATGTGTTATATATTTGTGTGTGTGTGTGTGTGCATGTATTTGTAACTCCACCCACTCAACTGTAAGCTCCTTAAGGGCAAACTTTATTTTACTACTGCATTCTGAGAGACAGTACAGTGCCTGAAAAATAGTAACAGTCACTATATTATGAATGAATATATCAATGAAAAAATAAAAATAAATAAGATTTGGCTGAGAAGCTGAAAGCTGAAACATATCTACATAGAAGAGTGGAGTGACAAATCCAAGAAGAGGCATATGTAAAGTGCGTGAAATGGATGACAGCATGGCACACTGAAGAGACTGTAAGTGCCTGAATACTCCTGAAAACACATGATATTAGGTTGGAGAGATGAGACAGTCTTTGATGAAGAACAGCCTGGTGATACATATTTAAGACACTGGATTTTACTGTGGGAGAACCGGAAAGCCAGGGAAGGATTTTACAAAATGATTCTGAATTGAACATCTATAATGTTCCAGGCTACATATTAGATATTCTACATATATTAAAATTTGTATTAAATTTACAAGGTACATATTATCATTCTCATTTAGCAGATGAAATTGAATTTCTCAGATCCCAAGGGCATGGTTTCTAAGTGGTAACCTACGGTTTAAGTCATGTCAGTCTGACTAAAATCTGACTAAAAATAAAACGCTTTTACTACTACATTTAATCTTGAATATGCAAAAGAAGGCTTCACACTATTGTTTTGAAGATTGATGAATCATTTCAAATAAGGATATACACATTTTCTGTATTTAATAAAATAACAGTTCATAGTATAACTGTAATAAGGAACTCCCATTTAATTTAGAATAAAACGTTAAAAAATTTCTTCATAGTATCAAAATTATCCCCAACTACTGAGTAAATATTGATGTGTGTTTATACGTGTGTGCACGTATGGGCACCTATTAGAGATGGCTTTGTATTTTTCCTTCTGCTTCTTTTCCATCAAGAAGTATAGATCAAGTCTTTAGACCTCGTGCCATCTAAGCTGTGAGAAAGAATTGGTCTTGTTTTTAAAGGTCATTTTGTTCTATATTACAGGCTATGATCATAAACTTAGAAAAGAAGGCAAACTACTTCCATATACATATATATATATGTATAGTATCTATATGTATTTGTATTCCTATAAAATTATTAGTTGATCAGGAATAGTATTTCCTAATGGTCACTTTTATTTAAAAGAAAATATTCCAAGACATTAGATTTTAAATAGTACGAAAATTTCTTGTATAACAGTAATAAATACCTCTATCTCTGATTTTTTTTCTATAAGGAGAGAAAATCCAATATCAAAAATCCCAAAGTTATAGTATACAACATATGTGATTCATTTGGTATTTTATTTATTCTGCTCATACTCTGTAAATCTATTAAACAAAAGACCCTTGTCTCAATTCTGTTCTAAAATTTGTTCTTGTATTATTACATTGATAACATCTTATTTTCCAGTCTCTTATATTCATTCCACTTGGATCTTGGGGCTTTTAGATTAATCCTCTTTGTCTTTTATGTTTTCTATTTGACTTTTGCTTTTAAGTTCTTCAGTAATTCCCCAAATCTTTCATTTCACCAATACACTAAACTTTTAATTATCATATATTAATTTTAAAGAATTTTCTGTTTTAACTATTCTCCTCATGATAAACAGTGGGGCTGTTTGCAGCTATTATGAATAAAACTGCTCTGAACATTTTTATGTAAGTCTTTTTATGGTCATTTAACTTCGTATCTCTTGGGTAAATAATTGGGTGAATATCCAGGAATAGAATTGCTGGGACTTAGAATAGGTTTATGATCAATGTCATAAGAAATTTCCATACAGTTTGCCAGTGTGGTTGTACCATTTTATATTGACACAGTAATATATAAAAGTATCAGTTGCTCCACATCCTCACCAACAGTTGATGTCATTAGTCTTTTTAATTCAATCATTTATGTGAGTATAAAATAGTATTTCTTGGTAGTTTAAACTGGCATTTCCCTAATTATTATTAATTTTAGCACTTTGCATGTGTTTATTGGTCATTTCTAAAATGTCTGTTCAAGTCCTTTGTCCATTTTACTCATTTGTCTTTTAATTATTGAGTTGTAGGATTCTTCATATTCTGGATAATGTCATTTGTCAGATAAACATATTGAAAGAGTTTCTCCCGGTGTGTGGCTAGGTTATCCAATTCCTTTTTGCTTTCATATGTTACAAGCATATGTTTTTAATTTTTAATGATGTATTACTCAATATTTGTCCTTTATGGTTTTTGTTTTATGTGGACTATCTTTAATATCTATTTCATATTACACTCCAAATATCCCCCATTTATACTACTCAGAATTTATGATTCCCTTCATTTTGTTTCACCTTTTCTCTTTTCCAGTCTTAATCACTATCTACCATGACATAAACTTTAGTCATTTATAAAATTTATTGTTTATTACTGAATATTAGCTGCTTATTATCCATTTCTCTCAGTAAAATGAAAATTCCTTAAAAACAGGCACATTATCTCTATGTTTACTGATGTATCAAAAAAATGTCTGGAGTGGGTTTTCATGAAATGCTGGTTGAATGAATAAACAGATAAATAAATGAGTAGTATATGTGTCTTGATTTGGTTTTCCCTCATGCTTTTATAAGAGTAAGTCTTCTTGGATGAGCTATTTTTATGAGGTTCATACAGAGGTGGGCTGCATTCTTCTTTGAAGGAAGCAGGAATTATTATTTTTTTAAATGTTTATAACTGTGTATATATGTACGTTAACTCCTAGTCCTTATAACTGAGATCCACTTTCACAGTTAGAGGACATTTCCTCTCTTCTATCCTGATTATCTACTCCATCTTGTATAAACTGATTTTCTGAATGAGTCCTCATTTAGACCCACACATGTATTCCAAACTACATCCAGAGATGCTCCCACTTCTAGCCCACAAAATTTCGTTCCATTTTTTTTTCAAACCCATTATTGTTTTATTTCCTTAGTTTGTGCAACTTTCTTGAGATAAAAAAATTAATAAAATCAATAATATTAATAACAAGTTTAGCTAACATTCAAAAGCATTAATAGTGTCTAATATTCAAATAATCCTTACAGTATGACTTGCTTGACTTACTATAGTTCTAAGTGATATATGTATATATACAGATATAGAGTAACATTTAATTTTCTCAGTGACACTATGAAATAGGTCATATACTGATTTTCATTTTAAATTGAGGTTACTGAGATAAAAATTTTAGGTAAATACACTTAAGTTCAAAAAGATTTTAAATGTTAGAGATGTGTTTCTAATTCAGATGTAATGGCTGAGGTTAAATGCCATGTAGAGAAATGTCATCTGCCTTTTTTATAGTGTACACATCTTTGAATGTTCCCTCTTTCAATGACCAAAACAGAACAAGAAAATTGATTTTATTCTAGCTACTGCAATACGGAGAACACCCCAGATCCAAAGATGAGAGTATCTTGGCAGGATGATATTGCCTTATACTTTTACAAAAAGCAGGAGACAAGTTATAGTTGGAATGATTTACTATTGGAATTGATCTTGCAATTAGGGAGATCTCAGTCAGTCAGAAAAACAGGAAATATTTATGTGTGTGTCTAATAATTTAGAGGGACAAACAGTTCAGCTAATCATTCATGCGGCAATGGATAGGAAGTTGGAGGGTCTGTGTCTGACCTTACTATGTTCGGCAAAAGGCTAAAGATCTGTGTTTAGCCTTGTCATAGGTAAACAAAGGTGTTACTCATGAGTCTTACAGGGGTCATGAAAAAGAGTGGACAATAGGTCTTAGTAAATCATATGAGGAAGGATGGTTCTTTGTGGTAAGCCATTTTCTAGGACACAAAATTGTGTAGGGTGATTTATTAACCTTTGCTGTTTTTAGGGCTCAGATGAAATTCAACATTTTCACCTCTTAGGGACTTTCCATACCTCTACTTAATGCTCATTGCATTCGACCAGTTTTCTTTATGTATTGTGGTTTGAGGTTACAGTTGTCTCCTAATATCATTAAAACTTTCTGAGAGGACATGGTGACAATTTTTTCCAAACTGTGCTAAAAATAAATATTAGATCCAATACCATAGAAGAGATACTTAGGACAATGAAAGTATTTCCATAGCACATATGTTACTTATTTCTATTCTTTTTTATAGCTTCCTTCTTTGGCTGTTTCCTTTTTTATTTCCTAGAAATGTGTCATTATCATGGTTCATGTAGAAATTTTATAATCATATCAGTTATAAGAAGTCCACTTTATTCTCTAACAAAAATTCTTTTACGCACACATCTTTACTATCCTGCCAAACTTTATAGAATCAGAACTAGTACAAGTATTTCCAGATAATTAAATGGGAATTTTATTAGAGTGAAATTTCTTTGAAATATTACTGAAAAGTTTATTTATTTTTCAAAAACACACAATGTACATATAAGCTACGAAGTGAAAGATAGGTCTATATAAATTGGCTGAGACTATCTATTTGGGAATTATTGTGTAATATATTTTAAATATATTGAAGAAGGTATATTTATCATTGTTTTTTATTACTTAAAATGAATGTTTGTCTTCTTTATGGAATAGGTTATAATATCAGAACTCACTGCTTGCATACTTAACTCACTGTCTACAAACTGCCATGTGTGTGAATGGCCTTGTAGCCGAAGGAGAAAGGTCCAAGGAAGACTCAAAGATAATAATGATAGCCATGCAAGAAAGGCCTCACTGACCATTTTCCTCCCTAGAAATGACCTAAGATGTTTGGATTTTGCTAAAACCAATAATCATGGTATTAATTTTTTCATCAAAAGTTTGGTTATGATCATTAATACAAACACAATTTTATTTCAGCCTATATTTTATATTATTTATGTAATATAAGTGAACAATAGATGTGAGGCCTTTTATAATATTACTAATCAATAATTCCAACCTCAAAAGGAAGCTGTGTTGAGGGCAAAATAATAAGGCATTTACCTAGTGAAACAATATAAGAAAAATGATATTATGTAACTACATCAATATGAAGCTTATATATATTTTCCCACTTTGGGGGAATGGGTTGTGGCAGATGACCAAAATTTATTTGAAAAAAAATAAATGGATACCAATTAAAGTCACTATCAAGTATGAGCCTCAAATATTCAAAATGAATATTACCCAGAGAATGTGGGGGAATCACAATTATCATTGGCCTATTTATTATTTGAATAGTGTTTCCACATTCAGTGGAAGGAGACTACAGAGAAGAGTGAACTCTTTCCATAACAAATAGAAAAGAAGGGTAGTAGGAATTGTTTAAAGTATGGACTTTGGAGACAGACAAACATGGCTTCAGTTTGTTTTTCCTTGCTTGACCCCATTACTGTACATTCTCCCATGCTTTCACATCTTGAGTAATAACACTATCAGTTATATAAGTTTGAAATCTAGGGGACATTCCTGGATCCTTCCTTAGGCCACCTGTTTGATCTCTCAAGAATTCTGACAATATTAACTCAAAGTGTATCTAAAATCCATAACTTTTTTTCCACCATGACTACTACACTACTACTACGACACACACACACACACACACACACACACAAACACTCATACATATACACATATATTTGGAAGTAGATAAATACCCACAAATTTATTGAGTGCTTCCTATGCCAATCACTGTATCTTTAAATTGAATAATGACTGAAAACAAATGAAGTGGCATTACTTTCCCCATTTACAAATGATGAAAATGATACTCAGAGAATTTACTCATATGGCTCATTATTACTTAGCTCATAAGGAATACTGCTAAGATTTGAACTTAGGCAATTCTACTCCAGTGTCACAGAGTTCCTAAGCATCAATCATGGAATGTTTCCTTCTCCAGACTAGTCAGTTCACTATCAGCACATGCCTGTATAGAGGGAATAATCACAACGTTCTCTTTATTTCATCCTCTATGGCACTCTATTCCAAACTCTTCACTGATGCAATACTGATAATTTAAAACTTACACAGGGAGAGTGGTTCAAGGTGGAAGAGTAGAAGGATGTGTGCTCACTCCCTCTTGTGAGAGCACAGGAATCACAATTAACTGCTGAACAATCAACAGAAAGACACTGGAACTCGCCAGAAAAGATACCCCACATCCAAAGACAAAGGAGAAGCTGCAATGAGATGGTAGGAGGGGCTCAATCACAATACAATCAAATCCCATAACTTCTGGGTGGGGGACTCACAAACTGGAGAACAATTATACCACAGAAGTCCACCCACTGGAGTGAAGGTTCTGAGCCCCAAGTCAGGCTTCCTAATCTGGGGGTCTGGCAAGGGGAGGAGGAATTCGAGAGAATCAGAATTTGAAGGCTAGAGGGATTTCATTGCAGGACTTTGACAGGACTGGGGGAAACAGAGACTCCACTCTTGGAGGGCACACACAAAGTAGTGTGCACATCAGGACCCAGGGGGAAGGGGCAGTGACCCCATAGGAGACTGAACCACACCTACCTGCTAGTGTTGCAGGGTCTTCTGTACGGGTGGGGGGTGGCTGTAGCTCACTGTGGGGACAAGGACACTGGCAGCAGAAGCTCTGGGAAGTATTCCTTGGCATGAGCACTCCTGGAGTCTGCCATTAGACTCACCAGAGAGCCTGTAGTTTCCTGTGCTGGATTGCTTCAGGCCAAAAAACCAACAGGGAGGGAGCTCAGCCCCACTCATCAGCAGAAAAGCAGATTAAAGTTTTACTGAGCTCTGCCCACCAGAGCAACACCCAACTCTACCCACCACCAGTCCCTCCCATCAGGAAGCTTGCACAAGCCTCTTAGATAGCCTCATCTACCAGAAGGCAGA
>NC_041219.1:19029430-19030098 GCF_002837175.3 Physeter macrocephalus | reverse complement strand
AACCTTCCAGAAAAAGAATTCAGAATAATGATAGTGAAGATGATCCAGGACCTCGGAAAAAGAATGGAGGCAAAGATCGAGAAAATGCAAGAAATGTTTAACAAAGACCTAGACGAATTAAAGAAAAAATAAGCAGAGATGAACAATACAATAACTGAAATGAAAAATATACTAGAAGGAATCAGTAGCAGAATAACTGAGGTAGAAGAACGGATAAGTGACCTCGAAGACAGAATGGTGGAGTTCACTGCCATGGAACAGAATAAAGAAAAAAGAATGAAAAGAAATGAAGACAGACTAAGAGACCTCTGGGACAACATTAAATGCACTGTTATTCGCATTATAGGGTTCCCAGAAGGAGAAGAAGAGAGAAAGGATCCAAGAAAATATTTGAAGAGATTACAGTCAGAAACTTCCCTAACATGGGAAAGGAAATAGCCACCCAAATCCAGGAAGCACAGAGAGTCCCAGGCAGGATAAACCCAAGGAGAAAAACGCTGAGACACATAGTAATCAAATTGACAAAAAGACAAAGAAAATTTATTTAAAGCAACAAGGGAAAAATGACAAATAACATACAAGGGAACACCCATAAGGTTAACAGCTGATTTCTCAGCAGAAACTCTACAAGCCAGAAGGGAGTGGCACGATATATTTAAAGTGATGAA
>NC_041219.1:19027808-19029417 GCF_002837175.3 Physeter macrocephalus | reverse complement strand
AAGAGAAGGAAAAGACCTACAATAACAAACCCAAAACAATTAAGAAAATGGTAATAGAAACATACATATCAATAATTACCTTAAATGTAAATGGATTAAATGCTCCAACCAAAAGATATAGACTGGCTGAATGGATACAAAAACAAGACCCATATAAATGCTGTCTACAAGAGACCCATTTCAGACCTAGGGACACATAAAGACTGAAAGTGAGGGGATGGAAAAAGATATTCCATGCAAATGGAGATCAAAAGAAAGCTGCAGTAGCAATACTCATATCAGATTAAATTAAAGAACATTAAAAGAGATAAGGAAGTACACTACATAATGATCAAGGGATCAATCCAAGGAGAAGATATAAAAATTGTAAGTATATATGCACCCAACATAGGAGCACCTCAATACATAAGGCAACTGATAACAACTATAAAAGAGGAAATCAACAATAACACAATAATAGTGGGGGACTTAAACACATCACTTACACCAATGGACAGGTCATCCAAACAGAAAATTAATAAGGAAACACAAGCTTTAAATGACACAACAGACCAGATAGATTTAACTGATATCTATATGACATTCCATCCAAAAACAGCAGATTACACTTTCTTCTCAAGTGCACACAGAACACTCTCTAGGATTGATAACATCTTGGGTCACAAATCAAGCTTGAGTAAATTGAAGGCCATATATGACAAACCCACAGCAAACATCATTCTCAATGGTGAAAAACTGAAAGCATTTCCTCTAAGATCAGGAACAAGACAAGGATGTCCACACTTGCCATTGTTATTCAACATAGCTTTGGAAGTGCTAGCAACAGCAATCAGAAGAAAAATAAATAAAAGGAATCTAAATTGGAAAAGAAGAAGTAAAACTGTCACTGTATGCAGGTGACATGATACTATACACAGAGAATCCTAAAGATGCCACCAGAAAACCACTAGAGCTCATCAATGAATTTGGTAAAGTTGCCAGATACAAGATTAATGTACAGAAGTCAACTGCATTCCTATACACTAACAATGAAAGATCAGAAAGAAAAATTAAGGAAACAATCCCATTCACCATTGCAACAAAAAGAACAGAATACCTAGGAATAAACTTACCGAAGGAGACGGAAGTCCTGTATGCAGAAAACTATAAGACAATGAAAGAAATCACTGATGAAAGAAATCAAAGATGACACAAACAGATGGAGAGATATACCATGTTCTCGGCTTGGAAGAATCAATATTGTGAAAATGACTATACTACCCATAGCAATCTACAGATTCAATGCAATCCCTATCAAATTACCAATGGCATTTTTTACAGAACTAGAAAAAAAAATCTTAAAATTTGTATGGAGCCACAAAGACCCTGAATAGCCAAAGCAATCTTGAGAAAGAAAAACGGAACTGGAGAAATCAGGCTCCTGGGCTTCAGAATGTACTACAAGGCTACAGTAATCAAGACAGTATGGTACTGGCACAAAAACAGAAATATAGATCAATGGAAAAGGATAGAAAGCCCAGAGATAAACCCACACAACTATGGTCAACTAATCTATGACAAAGGAGGCAAGGATATACAATGGAGAAAAGGCAGTCTCTTCAATAAGTGG
>NC_041219.1:19026879-19027283 GCF_002837175.3 Physeter macrocephalus | reverse complement strand
ATTGGTGGGAATGTAAATTGATACAGCCACTATGGAGAACAGTATGGAAGTTCCTTGGAAAACTAAAAATAGAATTACCATATGACCCAAAAATCCCACTAATGGACATATACCCAGAAAAAAACATAATTCAAAAAGACATAAGCACCCCAATGTTCATTGCAGCACTATTTACAATAGCCAGGTCATGGAAGCAACCTAAATGCCCAATGAAAGATAAATGGATAAAGAAGATGCAGTACATATATACATTGGAATGTTACTCAGCCATAAAAGTGAACAAAACTGGGTCATTTGTAGAGACATTGGATGGACGTAGAGACTGTCATACAGAGTGAAATAAGACAGAAAGAGAAAAACAAATATCATATATTAATGCATATGTGTGGAATCTAGAAAAATGG
>NC_041219.1:18996414-19026690 GCF_002837175.3 Physeter macrocephalus | reverse complement strand
CATATACACACTAATATATATAAAATAGATAACTAATAAGAACCTGCTGTATAAAAAATTAAATTAAATTAAAAACATAAAAATAAATAAAACTTATACAGGATAATGTCAGCTGATTAGGTATATAAGTGGAGATTTTTGGACTGTCTGATGCAGGGACATGAGTGTCTAACTATGCATAGAATGACAAATGAAAGCATTTCCAAGCTCTTAGGATTCTCATTTAGTGTAGGTGGTGATATTGGCTGCTGTTATGCCTTTGTGCATAAGATGGATAAGCTATATAAGCCTGCACAATGGGAAAGACACTTCATTGCCAGTGCAAAGACATTCAGGATGATCTTTGGCACAGAGACAGCTTACAGCAAGCAAAAAATAAATAAAAACAAGAAATAAAGCAATAAGAAACAGTAGCTAACCCTGGGGGAGACAAACCATCTGATTTTCAGAATCTATATTACAAGATTCAAGTGTCCAGGGTCAACAAAATAAATCATCAAAAGTATACAAAGAAACAGGAAGTATGGCTCATTCAAATGAAAAAAAGAAATCAACAGAAACTGTCCATGAAAGCGACCTAAAGGCAGATATACTACACAAAGTCTTTAAAAAAAATCTTAAAGATGCTCAGAGAACTAAAGTAAGATATGGAGAAAGTCAAGGAAATGATGTGTGAAGAAAATGAAAACAAGAAAGATCTCAAATCAACAACATAACTTTACAACTTAAGGAACTAGAAAAAGAACAACTTAAACCCAAAGCTAGAAAAAGGAAGGAAATAATAAAGATTACAGCAGAGATAAATGAAATAGAGAATAGAAAAGCAATAGAGAAAATCAATGAAATCAATGTTGTTTCTTCAAAAAGATCAACAAAATTGACAAAACTTTAGCTAGATGGATTAAGAAAAAAAGAGCAAGCATTCAAATTACTAAAATCAGGAATGAAAGTGAGGACATTACTACCAAATCTACAGAAATAAAAATGAATATAATTGTATACATCAACAAATAAGATAACCTAGAGGAAATGAACAAATTCCTAGAAACACAAAAGTTTACCAAGACTAAATCACAAAACAGAAAATATTAATAGACATAGAACTAATAAAGAGTTCTAATGAGTAATCAAAAAGTTACCAAACAATAAAAGTCCAAGACCAGATAGCTTCACTGGTGAATTCTATGACATATTTAAGAACTAATACCAATCCTCTCAAACATTTCCAAAAAAATTGAAAAGGAAGGAACTCTTCCTAACTTATTCTATGAGGCCAACTTTCCCCTGGGAAACTAAAGACCAATATCCCTTATGAACACTGATGTAAAAATCCTCAACAAAATAGTAGCAAATAGAATTCAGCAGCATATTGAAAGAATTTTACACTATGACCAAGTGGGATTTATTCCTGGAGTGCAAGGATAGTTCAACACATAAAAACTGATGCACACAAAATGCTACATAAACAGAATGAAGGAAAAAAACTACACAGTCATCTCAACTGATGTAGAAAAATCACGTGACAAAATTCAACACCCTTTCATGATAAAAACATTCAACAAATTAGTAATAGAAGAAAACTACCTCAACATAACAGAAATTGTATATGAAAAACACACAGCGAATATCAGAGTTAACAGTGAAGGACTAAAAGTATTTCCTCTAAGATCAGTAACAAGGAAAAAATGCCCACTTTCACCACATCTATTCAACTACTGAAAGTTCCATCTAGAACAATTAAGCAAGAAAAAGAAATAAAATACATTCAAATTGGAAAGGAATAAATAAAGCTACCTTTTTTGCAGATGATATGATCTTATATGTAGAAAACCCTAAAGATTCCACACACACACACACACACACACACACACACACACACACACACACACACAAACTGTTAGAACCACTAAATGAAGTCATCAAAGTAGCAGGATACAATGTCAACCCGCAAAAATGAGTTACACTTCTATGCATGAGCAATCTGAAAAGAAAACAAAAAAATTTCATTCATAATACCATCAAAAAGAAGAAAATACTTAGGAATTAACTAAGGAGATGGAAGACATGTACAATGAAAGCTATAAAACATTGCTGAAATAAATTAAAGATATAAATGAATGGAAATACATCTCATGTTCATGGATTTGAAGTCTTAATATTGTTAAAATGTCAATAACAAATGTCAATTTTTAAAATGCCAAAGCAATCTACAGAGTCAATGTAATCCCTATCAAAACCACAATGACACTTTTTTGCAAAAATAGAAAAACTCATTCAAAAACTGATATAGAATCTCAAGGGCCCCGAATAGCTAAAACAATCTTGAAAATGAAGAACAAAATGGGAGGGCTGACACTTCCTGATTTCAAAACTTAGTACAAAGTTACAGTAATTAAAATAATATGGTATTGGTGTAAAGACAGACACATAGACTAATGGTACAAATGAGACAGTCCAGAAATGAACCCTCATGTATATGGTCAAATGACTTTTGACAAGACCATTCAATGGGAAAAGTAGTCTTTTCAACAAATGGTGCACAAAAACTGGATATCCACATGCAAAGTAATGACTTTGGAGCCTCAGCTGACCCCATGTACAAAACTTAATTCAAAACACATCAAGAATGTAAGAACTGAAGCAATAAAAGACTTAGAAGACAACACAGGACAAAATCTTCAATGCTATTGAATTTGGCAATAATTTCTTGGATACAACACCAAAGGCACAGTTAACAAAAACAAAAACAAAAAGACAAACTGGACTTTATAAAACTTTGTATAATTTGTGGATTAAAAGATACCATCAGCAGAGTAAAAAAGCAACCTATAGAAGAAATTATTTTCAAATCATATATCTGATAAGGATTAATATCTAGAATATATAGGGAACTCCTAAAACTCACTAACAACAACAACAACAAACATGATTCAAAAATGTACAAGAGGGACTTCCTTGGTGGCACAGTGGTTAAGAATCCACCTGCCAATGAAGGGAACACGGATTCGAGCCCTGGTCCGGGAAGATCCCACATGCTGTGGAGCAACTAAGCCCGCGAGCCACAACTACTAAGCCTGCGTGCCACAACTACTGAAGCCCGTGTGCCTAGAGCCTCTGCTCTGCAACAAGACTAGCCACCGCAATGAGAACCTTGCACAATACAATGAAGAGTAGCCCATGCTCGCCGCAACTAGAGAAAGCCCGCACGCAGCAACAAAGACCAAAGCAGACAAAAAATTAATTAATTATTTTAAATGTGCAAGAAACTTGAATAAGTATTTCTCCAAAGAAGATATATGCATGGCCTATTACACATGAAAAGATGCTGAATATCACTAATCATTAGGGATATGCAAATCAAAACCACAAGGAGATACTAAGTCACACTATCAAAAACAAAAAGAAAACATAACAAGCATTGGCAAGAATGTGGAGAAATTGAAATCATTGTGCATTGCTGAGGAAATGAAAAATGGTAGACCTGCTGAGGAAACAGTAGGGTGGTTTCTCAAAAAATTAAAAATAGAATTACCATATGATCCAGCAATCCCTCTTCTGGGTTTATACCCAAAAGAACTGAAAATAGGGTCTCGAAGAGACATTTGTACACACATGTTCATAGCATCAGTTTTTCACAATAGTTAAAATGTGGAAGCAACACAAGTGCCCATGGAGGGATGAATGGACAAGCAAAATGTGGCATATACATACAATAGAATATTATGCAACCTTAAAAAGGAAGGAAATTCGGACATAGGTGACAACATGGATAAATCTTGAGGTCATTATGCTAAGTGAAATAAGCCAGTCACATAAAGACAAATATAGTATGATTTCACCTATATGTCATAATTAGAGTAGTCAAAATCATGAAAACAGAGACTATAATGATGGGTTCCAAGGGTCGGGGAATGCAGAATTATTGTTTAACAGATACAGTTTCATTTTTCAAGATGAAAATAATTATGGGGATGGATTTGGATGGTCACACAATGAGAATGTCCTTAATGCTACTGAAGTGTACACCTAAAAATGGTAAATTTTATTTTATTAAAATTTTTAAAAAGCAATACCATTTTCACTTTAAAAACATCATACCTGAGATATTGTTTGAATCAGAATTTCCCATGAAGAGAACAAAAAAGGTGGGAAATTAATGACAAGTAAGAAAAAAGTTCTTAAGAGTTTGCTTTCATTATGATTGTGTTGTAGTACCTAAAAGGGTAAACTGCTTAGAAAATTCATTTATGAAACAATGAGACATCCAGGAAACACTGGGAAATGTTTTGGGATTGGCTGGTACCAGGCTTTTGCACCAAATAAAGTGGCCAACACATAACCAGTATCTAATAATAGTCAGAGAGTAAAGGGGTAAAACAAAACAAAACAGAGTTATCCATGTTATCTCCATTTCTCTTAAATTCATAGATTAGAAGATTTTAAAGGCTATAAAATATTTCTAATGACATATTAAAAGGTGTCACAATATTCCTCCTGTAAAGTAGTAAACATTCATCAGTTTCTCGACAACTGGATTACTCTCACCAGCAGGTTATATGACATAATTCTATCTGTTAATGGGTTTGGCCTCATCCTAGTCTACTTGGGGTAGGGTCCAGCCAGCATTCTCTTTTAAGGACTCGGTAGTCTGAGCAATTCTTCACCCACATCAGTCAAACTGCCCTTCCCCAGGGCAACATATCAGTACAGAGTGAGTGCTTCCTAGTAGGAAAAACCTGAGTATTGCTTGAGGCAGAGTTCTGAAATCCACCCCTGAACCAAGATAGACTCACTTTATAAAATTCATAGATTTGGACTCAAATTGTTTGTGCTTCCTAAAGCTTTTTTTTCTTTACTGTCTATTTTTTCTTCTGGGAAATAAAACAAAACCTAGACCTATCACTATTACTCCAACAACTCTTTGAACTATTTGGGAGACGAAATTGCATTCATAAAACTCATTTATTATAACTTTCCTTTACCAATTGAATTATTCTCCCTCTTTTACGTGAAAATTAGAAACAAATCAGTTGACTTACAGGAGAGAGTTGACTTCCATAAACTTTATTTTAATTGAGTATCTTCATGGATTTGTGGCTTAGAACAAGATAACTTACTTTCAATTAACTGTCATCTTTACATAAAAAATTAAGCTAAATTGTCAGTTTTGCAAAAAGGAGTCTCTTCAAGCTGACTCCTTTTGACCAACTTCTGATGTCTTTCAAAATGATAGTTGTTTCTCAAAAGAAAGATTCAAAACAACAAGATGAAGCTTGTTTATTAAAGTGAAAATGCTATTAGATACCAATATTTGTTTCCTATGAGGTTTCACTGTGTTGCTATATGTAAGCCTATGGGATAAAGCAGGATAACACATGCATTGTTATCATTTTGAAATATAAAGTAAAAATGTGCTAAAAATCTTTCCATTTTTGTATATTTGCAAAATATTTAAGCTTACTTTAACTTTAGGTTTATTATTAATTTAAATCTCTCCTCTTTTTAAACCAAATTAATCATGTTACCCTGTACACTATTAGTTTGCTATAACAAAGTAACCCACAGGGTGGCTTAAGTAATAAAAATTATTGTCTCAAAGTTATGGAATCTAGAAGTCCAAGATCAATGTATAGGCAGGGTTGGTTCCTTCTGAGGGTTGTGAGGGAAGGATCTGTTCCGGGTGTTTCTCCTTGATTGGTAAACAGTGATCATCTCCCTACTGTTTCTTCATGCCATCTTTCCTCTAGGTATTTCTCATTGTTAAAATTTCCCCTTTTTATAAGGACACCAGTTATATTGGATTGGAGCCTACCCTAATGACCTCATTTTACCTCTCTAAAGACCTATCTCCAAATAAGATCACATTCTGAGACACTGGAAGATAAGACTTTAACATATAAAACTGGGGGGAAGACACAATTCAATCCATAACACTGACATACTAAAAACTGTGTTCAAATCACATGGTTGCCACAGAGATTAGAGGTAAATAATATTCTTCTCTTTGATCTTTGCCTTAGCATTCTGAAATTGACTCAGAAGAGTAAAAGTCAGTCGATTACTATTTTTAGCTTTACTAGAAAACTAATACTATTTCCCTTATAGACATAAATAATACTATTAATTATGGTTAATATTTAGAGAATGTGGCCAAGCTTTCTCATTTAAAATCTCACTTTATGCTCAGAATCGCCTTATGAGCAGGTACAATTCATTTAATTGTTCCTATTTTAATGAAGAGAAAACAGATAAATAATTGAATTCCACACAGCTCTATGGACAAATGCAAGATGTGAATCACAGTGTGACTGGAATATCTGCTTTTGTATATATTACATTCCTTCCCATTGAGTAAACCATTGTGCATAGAAAGTTCTCCAAGCTCAAGGGATAAGAGAATGTTCAAGGCTATAGATATATTTTGCCACTTTGATACGTGGAAGGGTAGTATTATTTGCTTATTTGGTTAGACTGTATATTTCACTCAATCTTTACATCATACGAAGTTCCATGATGTAAAGATTAGGGAATATCCATCATGGTTTTTTGTTCTCTTGGGTGTTTTGTAATTTAGCTGGGTTTTTAATCTAGTGAGGTTTTCTCTAATTTTATCTATGGTGGTCCTTGGCGTTTACTTTAGTCAGTTACTCCTGGCTGCTACCAAATTTGGAACTATTTAATATCATTTTCTCAGTGTGAACTTCCTCAACCATGTTGTAAATACCCAAATAAACAATTTTCCTTTTCAGCTACTTTTGCTAGCTAAGGGGATTTCTGTCAACATTTTCATGGAGGCTGTAGATGTTCTGAGGTTCAGCATTAAAACCCAGTATTCTTCATTATCACAATTAGTAAATGGCTTAAGTGTGACTATAGCTTGAAGGTTAGGTTGCAAATTTTGGGTTCAGCTTTTTTTTCTTTGCCTCAGGGGATTTTTGTTATTCTCCTGCAAGCACAGTGCTGCATTAACAAATGTTTGCTACATTTTTCCAGCATTTATAGGCATTTTTTTATCAGGAATTTTTTTCAGAGCATCTGTCTTGGCATATTAGTAGAAAAGGAAGTCCAGGTTCTCTCTACTTTCTGTAAATATGATAAACAAAGAACTTTGAGATTTTAAGTTCCTATAAAAGAACACATGGCTCTGAAAAGAGAAAAGGGTACAAAAATCAAAAAGCTGAGAACAAGGTAAATTCTGAAGGTTGGCCACAAATTTTATAAATCAATAAAGAGGTAACCAAAAATTGTTCACTGAAGTGATAAAATGTTTGTGTCACTTATATCAAATATAGGTTTTTAGCCAATAAAAATAATTTTCCTCTTAAATGTGATGCCATTTGTATCCTCTGAAATCATTATAATTGTTTTACTTCCATTATATTGGGTTGGCCCAGAAGTTCGTTCGGGTTTTTATGGAAAAACCCGAACGAACTTCTGGGCCAACCTAACATAAAGCAGAGTTTTATCATAAAGTAATATAAAGTAAAAACTTCACATCACTTCTATACAATTGTTTTTGTATATGTTATACAAAATGGAGATACTATACAAATAAACAATTATTTTAAAACCAAGAATTTTTGTTCAAGTATAAATATAAATTAAAATGATTAGGGAATTATTAGGGAATCTGATCAAGATTGTTTAAAGTAAGATATACATTAATAATTATTGAAATGTTACAACTATTCCACTGTACACTGTCAAATATCTTCTCCAGATACACACTGCTTATATAAGCACAGGATTAAGTTATCATTCTGTTATGTTTATGCCAAATTGTCCAAAATTCTTCACTTGGGTTGTTTAGTCTGTGTTGGGCTGGTATATCATATTCTCACTAAAAAATCTATACTATTCATCTATTTCATCTCATAGGGAATTTTCCTGAGCTATTGGAGCTTTAAACATCTTGCATCTAATTGTGATTATAATTTGTCATTCCAACTTTAAAAAGATATAAGTGGAAAAATAAAATGTATTTATTTATCTCATCTATTTGACGATATATGTCCTAAAGATCAGTATGAGTAATTCATTTCTTAATATTAATGATTTTGATTGACTAAAAGAAGTTCTGAATTTTAGGAAATGCCCTAGTTCATAGAAAAGTTGGAAAGTTTATAAAGAACAATCTGATAGCAAATTTGCCAAACATTGTATTACACTATAAATTCATTTATAATAAATCAACTGTCACCTTTACCTGCTTTATATATATATATTCATTTACTTGTCTTCATCCACAAGAATATAAACTCCAAGAGACCAGTGATAATTTGTTTTTTTTTTTTTACTCATATAGGCTACAGTTACTGATTTTGTCCAATCAGCATTCCTTTCTCCTTATTTACATTAATTGTTCCTGATATTCATTTGGGGAACCACAATTCACCAACTCTCAACCCGTGCTTTTTTCATGAACAGCTCTAATTCCTGGTTCAACTTGAAGTTTGTACACTAGGGCTGGGCACGTGGATACATTTCACTAGCTTGCCACAAGGACTATTTCTGAAGATGAATTCTGGCTCAAGTTGGGCAAATCAGAGCCATTGAGTCTCAGTTTGGTACTTGGTTGAAATTAATGGGTAAACATCCTTCCTCTTCTGGATTAAAATTGTGAACTTATGACATAGAAAATTCTTCAGCCATTGTAAAGAACCTCTTTAAAATGGAGAAAACAGACAAATAAGGTAGAAGAAGGGTAATATTTTATGACGCTAAGATATCCCATGCATTAAAAAGTAACCTAAAAATGCCAAAATTATTGAAAAATATGCAAAAAGGAAATTAAAGTTATACATATATACACAGATGTGGGATTTTTAACTTTGATCACTAAATAAATATATTATTTGCATATTTAAAGAATTTATATTTTTCCTTTTAAAATAAGCAAATATATTTCTACATATATTTCCACCTTTGTATAGAGAAATAAGAAAGATAGATGAATCCAGAGGAGAGAGAGCTCCCAATGCTGGCAGAGGTAGAGGAACAACACCTCCAGTCCAGTCGAATAAGGAAATAATACAACCCTTTCATACATCAAATTGTCTAACTGCATTTATACTCCTCACAATTTGCCTTTGATCCTGGAGCACTCTCGATGAACTATGGTTTATTCAATGGGAGGGAATGTAGTATATATAAGAGCAGAGATTCTAGTCAAACTGCCTATTCGCATCCTGCATTAGTCTGTAGAGTTGTGCAACATCCATTTACCTATTTGATCATTCTGTGTTTAGTTTCCTCCTCATTAAAATAGGGATAACTGTACCTGCTCATAATGCTGTTGTGACTATTGTGAAAAGGCTTAACCACATTCTCCAAATATTAACCATAATTAGTAGTATTCATTTTCATATCTGTAAGAGAAAATATTATGCATTTAAACCTCCATAAAAAAAGGACAGGTATATAAAAATATAGTAGTATTTTATGTATTTTTTCAAGTTGATAGTTAAATTCACAATATAATAACAGACTAAAATTTATGCTTAAAATTATAGGTTAAACTTGAGGTAAATTTTTGTATAGCCATTGTGGGTGTTCTGTAAATGTAAATGAAAACATAAATTTACTTCCTAGGCATAAACATATGGACAAAAGTAAATAAGAATATTTTGCAGCATTTTGGATGTTTTGTTTTTGTTTTAGTTTTTTTCTTTCTACTCAATATTCTGGAGTTTCAGTAACTGCGTAAGGGGTAAGAGCACAGGCTCTGTAGTCCAGACTCTGGAGCTCAGACTCTGGATCTGGCTCTGTCACACTAGCTGAGTCACCTGAGCAATTTCTTTAGCACAGCTTGGCCCAATCTACTTACCCATAAAACAGGGATACTAGTAGTAGCTACCTCATAGGAGTATGATTGGAATTACCTCAGTTAATATGTAAAAAGAATTCATACCAATGCTTGGCATGGATTAAATGACATGAAAGTTTACTTAAATAAAATAAAAGAGTAAAGCCCTTTATAGAAATAAATAGGAATTATAAAACATGCTTATTCTTTTTTTCTTTAAATATGTTCTTCAAGGTAACTGCACATATGTTCTTGATAACATATCATGCATCTGTATGAAATATACCTTATTTATTTATTTTTTACTAATGCCAAGAATACTTTCTTCTAGGAAAAAGAAGAAAAGCCTAAATTTGAGACAAAACCAAACTTCATAGAAAATTTAGAAATGAGGATACAAAGGTATGAATAAAGACACTTTACAAACACCATTATGTCCACAGACAGACATGATGTTTTTTAAGAGTAAAGTATTTTTTCTATATAAAATATTCAGAGTTATTAGCATTAATAAATGAAACAAAGTATAAATCATTTTTAAAGCTCTAGTGTGCTGTTTTATATTGTCATGTAACCTTCTGACCCACTTAAAATGAACATGTAGGGAATCCATTTTAATAGCTTCTTCCTGTAGGCTTGAGGGAGTCTATAGCTAGCACAAGTCCTAAACCAAAAATGTCACTGGGTATTTCCACTCATTTAAAGATTTCTATGCCAGAAAGTTTTGTGTTGAGTTGGCATCTCCTAGGAATACAAGTGAATAAACAACAGAGAAAGAGGAAAGACAAGAGAAATATTTGTTCAACACTCTGCATGTTGTAACAACGCGCAACATCATTTATGATATGTAACCTCAGCCAAAAATGACATGATGTTATAAATCACTAATTTCTCAGTTTTGGAAAGGAAGTTGGAAATATGGGATAAGGTCATATTCAGTTCAGGTCATGAAAACCAAAAATGCACAGGTTGGAGTTTTTATAATGTTTTACTAACTCCCAGAGGAGGTTCAGTATCATAGTTATTACTATCATTTTCCTCTTGGAAAAGAAAGGAAATGGAAAAATTCTTGCCTGATTTTTGAGGCACTATAATATGGCCTGGGAGAGTTCTACCTTTTACTTAATACTTATTAAATCCTGGTTATTCTTTATTTCATAAGCTAATATTTCAGCAAATAAATATTAATAACTTTTTTTACATTCCCTACTCCAGTAATGCATTTTTGTCTACCTGCATTGATCATGCTAAATTTCTGCATCCTGGATTTTGATCTAAAAGAATAGTTCTAAACCAATATTGGAATACATCTTTTAAAAACTTTATGCCACGTTTTCAAAGTTGAGATAGTCTAAGTAAGTAACAGGACTCTAGAGAATCAAACAGCTGGTTTGAAAAGGAAAGACTGCTCTGCTAGAAGAATAAGAAATACATGTGTTTTCAAAGGCTTTCCCCTGTCATTGTGCCAATGGGCTCTCTTTCACCCTCAATCAAACTTCTATTTCTTTTATTTACTTGATCTAGGTGGAAAGAATCACACAAAGAACCACAGGTATAAGGTGAATTATCCAACAGGAGAAACAGAAAACTTAGCTGTATGTGTTTCAGAGGATGTTTAATTGCCTGGAAAAGTCCCCTTGATTCTTCAGAGGTCATCAGGCAAAGGATGGACATTGGCTCCCTGTTATGGCCCCTTTTTAGAACAAATCTATCACCTTTATGCTTTGTATTCTAGTAAACAGCAGCAAGCATACTGAATAAGGTTACTGGAGCTTTATTTTAGAAGTTGTTATGCAAAACAAATCCAAGATAAACTTTATTTTATGGAATTCTTACTGCCCTTTTCATCCATTTACTCCACAAACATTCATTGCCTATTTCCTATGTTTAAACCTTTTAAGCAATTAAAATGGGGCAATGGAATTGACATCCTCTGCCTATAATGGAAATGACAGCCTTGTGAAAGAGGTGGATAAATTTAAAGTGAAATAGAAAGAAACAGGAGCCTTCATAAATACATACAAAAAGTGCAACAGGAGAAAGTGTGGCTTAGATGAAGGAGTCAGACAGATGGAGATTAACATACCATCTTTATTTATGACAAAAGTTAGTTTGGAAGACACGGCTTGCTAACAGTGCATTGAAGAAGTACACTTATTTACCCAGGTACAGACATAGCTGGAAAACCACAGACTTCCTCTACTGAGGTTACCCTCGTAAAATTTATAACATGAAGAGACCCCTGACTCTAAAAGAGGAAAGAGCGAAACTGAGCATATCCGGCTAGTTTTGTTAGACTTCTAATCAGAAAACTCACTCCTCCCACAGAAAGAAATGGATACCCAGTGGGGAAAGAGCTTGAAGTATTATTTTAGTGAATTCCTCCACATGGAAACGTGAAGAGCTGTAACATAAACAGCAATTTACCAAGAAGCATGACTCTAAGAATTGAATGACTATAAGGCAGATGCTCCCTGGGGTCACTTGAGTCCTAATCCCCTTTCACAAATCTCCTCACTCTAGGAATAAAGCAAAAATCTTGGGAAGCTTGGACCCTGATACCTCACCCTCACCAGATCACTTCCCAAACACAGTATGGCATGGAATAGTATATATAATCCTTATAATGTGTAATATTCTGGGGGTTTTGACACCTATTAAAATATTATTGGCCACAACAGAGTTTAAGTCATAATAACTGAGGATCGATTATGTAACTTGAACTTGAGAATGTAAGTATTGGACTTGGAAAATAAATCTTCTTATATGGTTTGCTTTATGAAGGGCATGTTGTAGTTCACTCACACTCCTAAAGAAAGTGATTTAACTATGTATTTAAACAAGTCTGTTAATATCATCTTTATGTTTACAAAAGCATATTTGGGCCTGAAAAGATTCTGTCTCTGTCTCCCTTTTCCTTCTTAGAAATGCAACTTAGACACAGAATTTTGGTTGAGATAATCACAAATGTTACTTTAAAATAATAAACAAATGGAAAAAAATGATCCTTTCTTCTCTTAATATAGTTAATGGTACAGATATCCTTCTCTTCTAGAGTGCACTTAAATAAAACTTTATTATTTCTCAGGCTTACATAGCCATAATGATTTCTCTAGTAATATCTCAGAGAAATCTTCTGGCTTAGGAAGAATCCCACAGCTAGGAAGAGGTAATTCTCTCTGGCCAAGTGTATGTTTTCTTGTTTGAGAATAACAGACCTATTTTTGCTGGTACCCTTTCTTCTATCACAGCATCTCTATTTTGGTAGAGTGACTACTGTTTTGGAACTTGAAAAAAATCACCTGGAACATTTAAATTAAGATGAGGATACTTTGCTACTTTTCAACTGTTGATTGCCAGAGAGAGACAAAATTTACATTTCATCTTCTGATAACACAATATCAAATAAAAATCAATATTTTAGTATAGAAATATAAAATTGTTAGAATGGATTGTATACTAAAGCTTGCATAAACCAAAACTAAATAAATGGTCAATAATGTTTATCTGCACTTTCCTCAAAATGCAAACCTAATTACTTGCATATTTTTGACATGCTGACAACTGTTAACCCAATGTGAGACACTGCCTCAAATGAACTTCACCAACAAATTAAAATAAGCAAACTTGCCTTGCAATTATTCTTCCTTCTGCCTTGCCACTATATCACTAAGTCAGGGGTTCACTAAGATTTTTTAATCTGTCAGTTTATATTTTCTTCAAATTTTAGAAAATTTTGACCAGTATTTCACCAAATATTTCCTATGATTACCCTTTTTTATTGAGGACTACAATTACATATGTTACACATACTACATATAGTAGGCTGTTGGAGATTATTTCATCTCAAACCTCCTGGTGCTCTGCTCTTATTTATTTTTTGAATGTGTTTCATTCTGGATGGTTTCTATTGTCATATCAACAGATCCAGTGTTGAGAGTATAGTATTTCCTATAACAGCTTACTCAAGTATAATGAGTGCCTAAGAAATCATCCATATTTAAAATCTTGGGAGTTTACACTGCATAAATCATTTAATTTTAATATTTATATTTCTGCTTGTCAAAATAATTGTTGACATGTATATAGAAATATTTATTGAATAATCCTAGGATTTCATTTCAGCAATAACTGGAAAACACTGAACGATTATTATTTAGCGACTTCTATGATAGTTATTGTCCTGTAATCACAGCAAACCTTGAGGGTAAGTACTACGCCCATTTAACAGGAAAACAGGTTATCAGGATTAGGGCAAATAAATTACCACGGTGCTGGTAAACTATAGAGCTAAAGATAGACTCTAATTCACTCGACCCCAAAGTCCATGGTCTTTTCCCCATGACTTGGAGAAACTACTCTTCTAAGGGAACAAATAAACATTTTCGGGGGATGGGAGGTGGAGCACTGGACTTTGAGAATTTACATCAAATACTGTATTGTAAAATGAATTAATATTTAAGAAATTAAGGAGTACATATTTTGCAGCATAAATTCTAGAAATTAAAGCTTGATAAACTTAGCTCAGCTGTTGAGGCATGAAATAAAATAATGTTAAAAAATGCTGTGTTAAAAATTCCAGGAATTTCCCTGGCGGTCCAGTGGTTAAGACTCCATGCTTCCAATGCAGGAGGTTCGGGTTTGATCCCTGGTCAGGGAACTAAGATTCCACATGCTGTGCAGCACAGCCAAAAATTAAAAATTAAAAAAAAAGTCCAAATTACTGTAAAAACGTGATTCCCCCCCCCAAAAGAAATGATGGCCCCAAATCTGGTAATTCTAAAATGAAGAAATTAAAAAAAGATCTAATTTTACATTCTGTATTTCGTATCAGTAGATACTGTTATAACTATACCTACATTAGTGGCAAAGAATGAGTCATTATTTCTGAAAAAAAAAATCGGTTTACATTAGCATGCCCTGACTCTTTGAAACACCCGGATAACTATTCAGTTAACTGAGAACTAATCATTCAAAATACTTAGATGTGTTGGTGTAGTGGAAATATGTCATTAGGTAATAGATTGGCATTTTCTATCAGAATTGCAGCTGTTGAGATTAGAAAAGCTGGGCAAACATCTTCTTGTTTCCAACTTTTGAGACAACAACTAATTGTGTAATTTTAAGTATACCTCATGGAAAAAAATGGAATGATTGTATGGAACAAATGTATCACCAGCAGACATATTTCTTACAATAATTATTTGCAGACCTTGGGTTACTTGTCTATTGAAAGAACATTTTTCTTTACTTTTTTTCTTAAATGACAAGTTTCATGTTTTATAATCCTTGTCATAGCCACTACAAACAAAAGCAGATTCTTTAACAAGAGTACAGGGAATACATTCAAATAGGAAGTTCTTTCATATTCATTACTTCACACAATTTTACACAGTTAAAATATTTAGACCCCTCAGTGTGTATTATTCATTGAGGATTTTGTGACATGCATCACAGAAGTGGGAAAAAAAACAGATTCTTTTTTCAGGATTACACATTCCTCCTCTTAATATAAATTGTTAAAAAAGAAGAAAACGCCACAATTATTCTCTTATTTTCTCCAGGCCTTTTTTTCTAATATTCTTCATTTGTTTTCTTGTTTTGAATCAGTCAGAAAGTTAGAAAAAGTTCTGAAAAAAGTAAGAAACCATTTTTCTCTTGGCTTCCTTTTGCTTGAAATTGGTGACATACGTATTATATAAAATGACGTGTTATCTTAACCTAAATGAAATGCTTGAGTACAAGCTGTGAATGAAAGCTTAGTAGAAGATCTTGCTGGGATTTCATTAACTCACCTACATTAGATTTGTAAAATATTGGAACTTATTTTTTTACAGTTTTAACAATTTTAGGACTTCATATAAATCCAAAAAGATACAATAAAAATTATATATTATGGATGCTTTTGCGTCTGGCTTTTTGTTGTTCAGCATAATCCATGTTATTGTGTGTATGAGTAATTAGTTGCTAAGGGCATTTGCATACAAATCTTCTTGTGGAATATGTTACCTTTTAGGTAACTATATAAAAGTGGAATTGTTAGGTCCTATGGTAATGGTACATTTGTCTTTATTAGGAATTACCAAACTCCTTCCAGAGTGGTTGTAACATCCTACAATACCACCAGCAACATAAGCTTATTCATTCCCCATTTTTGCCAAAACTTGGTACTGTCTCTTTACCATTTGCATACGAGTGGATGTGTTTTTGTAGTTTGAGTTTGCGATTCTCTGAAAACTAATGCTATTGAGCATCTTTTATGTGTTTACGGGCCATTCATATCTTCTTTGGTGAAATTTCTGTTCAAATCCTTTCCAGACTTTAACATTGTATTGTTTATCTGATTATTGAATTGTGAGTTCTTTCCCCCAGTTTTGTTGAAATATAATTACCATATTACACTGAGTAAGTTTAAGGTGTACAGTGTGATGATTTGATATACATATCTATTGTGAACAGACTATCAGAATCAGGTTAGTTAATACGTTCATTGATTTAAAATTAGGCTTTCTAATGTGTATTAGGGAAATATATTCACTTTCCTTAGAACATGAGTACCCTATTTTTGATTCCTAACATCAAGAAATGTTTGGAGATGGAGAAAATGTAGAATTGCCTATCAGAAGGATGAAACACTTGAGATGGTACCTGGTTCAGTGATTGCTCCTTTTCTAAGACTGGTATTAATCCATGTTATTGGGCTGTAAGCTTTTTCTGTGCTAACAGCATTCTAGCTCCAAGCATTCTAAGCCCAACATGAAGCATAATCTGACCCAAGTTGAGCCAATCACGTTAGTCATATCTTCCTGACTACCCCTGTATGAGTCATAGCTGTGTACATGAATCAAATTAAGCCATTTAGAAATCTTTACTAGATTTCCCAACCCATAGCAAAAAGCAGGCAGATCCTCCTCTGGTAGTACTAACCTTGAAAAAAGAGTTTTAGAAGCTATCAGTGACTATAGTTCATGTGGAGAAGAGTGAAGAGTACAAAGTTCACTGGCAAAGAATAGAAAGGATGAGATGGAGAGATGATCCATGGTAATTTTCCAGAACAACTAAGGGCAGTTCACTCTAAATGGTTATTAACCCTGGAACATCTTCTATGCCAAGTGAAACTACCATTATTTTAAATTCAGTGGGGAAAACAGAACAAATATTCACTGTTTTTATAAATTTAAAATTTGATTTAGTTGTGCCATATCCTTATTTTGAGAGATTTGATGATCTGAAGATTATCATGCCTCTGTTATCTTTAGTTACACATAAATATTAATTTATGTTCATAACCTTTACCAATGCCAAATGCAAAAAAATATTGAATTATCCTTTATAATTCAATGAATTAAAAGGTGAACTTGCATGAAAATACGTATGTATTGTCCCATAAAGTTGAACCTATCATACTAGGAAACAAAAACAACTTAAGAACTTTATGTAAGTTCAAAAAATTTCAGTGATTAATTGTCTTCTCTTCTGGCTAAATTACTTCCTGGAGAGGATATATTATTTAACAATAAAATATTATTCAAAAATAAACCAAAATTATAGTTCAATATGGCCTGTTTTTCCCAGATAATTACATTGTATTGAAAACTTACTGCTAACACATTCTTAAAAAAAAAAAAAACTGACACTGATTAAAGATACACAGGAAGTTATAAAGTTAGGATAATACATATTGGTAGGATAGAGGAATTCATTGTGCACAAATACTGACAATTGTTTCTATTTTTTTGCATTTTAGAACAGTCCATGCTATATTTAGTAGTGACATTTAATGCTTGGATTGACAATATTTTTTCTGGCTGTGCATTTCTGCCTGGAGTAGGATAAGGAAACAGGAATACTCATCCTCTCAACACTCAACACTCTCATCCTCTTCAGACAATTCCCCTGAAGCTTTATTTACATTGGAATGATTTCAAAACTGCTCTCAACATTTTAAGGATTGTCTTGTTCCAGTATAACTTATGGATCTAAATTCCCTTTCCTAATTTTTTTTACTCTTTACAAGGTCTGTTCTACAGTCCTTTCTTTCTCTTTGGGGATTTTTGAATACTGATGATACAGTTTTATTTTATTCTACTCTAATTGATAAATAAGCTCCATTTATCTAGGGACACAGCAAGTGGGTGGTATTATGTAAAAGTGCTTTCTTCCACTCATAGTGTAATAGGGGCTGGGTGTCCAGTTCCAGAAAGAGATAGATAGACTGGTAAATATATTCCTCAAACACTAAAATATTACATAGGTGTGAAAGTGTGCGAGAGAGAGAGAGAGAGAGAGACACAGAGAGAGACAGAGAGAGAAGAGAAAGAGAGGAATACAGGGGTTTTTATTTGATTGTAATTATGGTCATAATTAAATTCTCCAAATTTCTATTTTCCATAAACTATATTAGTGTACTGTGGATGGTAGACATTAGAGAGATCACAAATATTCCACCTGCCTCTTCTTCCAGATACTCTGGCTTATATTGCATTTTGTCTTCCCACCTGAATTTAGTGGTGGCCATGTGATATGTTCTGGCTAATGAAATAGGACAGGAGGGGATGTGTGTCACTCCTAGGTAGACATTTGAAAAGCCAGTGAGTGCCCTCCGCTACTCCTGTCCCTCTACTGTAACAACTCACAATAGCAGATAATGGCAGTACCAGCCTGGTTTCCATGGTGAGGATGATGGTGACAATAGGTAGCTTGCACAGATAACTCAAAATAGACACTGAGTATGAACAAAACATAAACCATGATTCTTGCCACTGATATTTGGGAGTTGTCTGTTACTTCAAAATAAGCCAGATTTTCCTGATAGATATAACCAAACTTGAATGACACTCAATTACCTATAGTATTTAATAGGAAATGTCTTTATTCATAATTAATATATGTACTCTGGATAATATAGTTTTATAAATCTTTATTATCTTGTAGTTTCAAATTCATGATGCAATGTTTAGTAAATTAATGAATAACTTTTACCTGATAGGGAGTAATTTGGAGTAACTTTTAAGAATAAAGGCACTGGGACTTCCCTGGTTGCACAGTGGTTAAGAATCCACCAGCCATGCAGGGGACATGGGTTCGATCCCTGGTCCAGGAAGATCCCACATGCCACGGAGAAACTGAGCTGTGCACCACAACTGCTGAGCCTGTGCTCTGGAGCCCACAGGCCACAACTACTGAGCCTGCGTGCTGCAACTACTGAAGCCTGTGTACCCCCGCCGGCCACAACTACTGAGCCCATGTGCAACAACTACTGAAGCCTGCACGCCTGGAGCCTGTGCTCCGCAGTGGGAGAGGCCACTGCAATGAGAAGCACATGCACTGCAATGAAGAGTAGCCCCTGCCCGCCACAGCTAGGGAAAGCCCGCGTGCAGCAACAAACACCCAAAGCAGCCAAATAAATAAATAAATAAATATAGAATAAAGGCACAGAAAAGGCTATGTTACCCTGACATTCAGAATCATAACCTCTTTAATTATGGATATATGTTATTTTGTTCAACTTTTACATGTTTTTAATTCCTGAATTACTATATTCAATTTTTGCTTTATTAAAATTGTTCTGCAATTACTTTAAATTTTCCCTTTCATTCTATTTTATTTTTTGTGAGAATCTTATCAAATACACATTAAAATGTTTTGTTACTTTTTTCAGTTTCACTTTTTTTGGTATTTTCTATCTTTCTGTCACTCTATGCTGAGTGTGTTCTTTGGATACATCTTCTAGTTCTTTATTTCTCTTTTCTGTTGTATCATTTTTGCTCTTTCATCCGTCTGTTGACCTTTACATTTTTAAAAAATTATGTTTTATTTCTAGAACTACATTTTTAAAAATTTTCTTGAAAATCTTATACAGGTATTTGGCTTCCTAATATTGTGTTTCTGGCAATTTCAATAACTTATGTCCTAGCAGATAATTAAAATCATTTTTTCCACGCATAAGTATTTGTGTGCTTGATGGTATTTATTATAAGATCATTGTCATGTTGTCATCTGGCAGATCCCTGTGAGACTAAACTGGCATAATGTTTGTCCAAAATGGATTCATATCTTTTTTTTTTTAACATCTTTACTGGAGTATAATTGCTTTACAATGTAGTGTTGGTTTCTGCTGAATGACAAAGTGAATCAGCTATACATATAAATATATCCCCATATCCCCTCCCTCTTGCATCTCCCTCCCACCCTCCCTATCCTACCCGTCTAGGTGGTCACAAAGCACTGAGCTGATTTCCCTGTGCTATGCAGCTGCTTCTCACTATCATTTTACATTTGGTAGTGTATAATATGTCAATGCCACTCTCTCACTTTGTCCCAGCTTACCCATCCCCCTCCCCATGTCCTCAAGTCCATTCCCTATGTCTTCGTCTTTATTCCTGTCCTGCCCCTAGGTTCTTCAGACCCTTTTTTTTTTTTTTAGATTCCATACATATGTGTTGGCATACAGTATTTGTTTTCCTCTTTCTGACTTACTTCACTCTGTATGACAGACTCTAGGTCCATCCACCTCACTACAAATAACTCAATTTCATTTCTTTTTATGGCTGAGTAATATTCCATTGTATATATGTGCCACATCTTCTTTATCCATTCCTCTGTAGATGGACACTTAGGTTGCTTCCACGTCCTGGCTATTGTAAACAGTGCTGCAATGAACATTGTGGTGATCTGTATCTTTTCACAAGGAGATGTACCTGATATGAGCATATTTCAGCTCTCCTCAAATTTCTTGTCTCAATATAAGACTATGAGGCTCAGAAACTGGCCCAAAGCTCACTAACCCAATATCAGTGATTGTCTGCTTAACCAATTCCTGTAATACTTCCAGAAATATGTAACCAGGTTTCTAGATCTGGCACCAATTTGATTTTTTTTTTATTCTAGGTGGAGTGCTCTTGAAGAAATTTCCTAATGCTTAATATACCAGCAATGCCTAAAAAAATGTGTCTTTCAGCATTCAGTGGTTCTGCAGTGAGTGTTCCCTTAAAGTTTTCCTTGCACCCCATGGTTTACGATCAAACTCTGGAATCTATATTTTCACAAGTCCACCCACTGGTGATTCTGTGGCAGTTGTATCACTGAAGAGCCTCTGAGAAATACTGCTGTTAATATGTACAAAATTTATTTCAAAAACCATTTAAAGGGTCTTCAGGATATCAATGACAGGTTAAAGTATTACATTTCAGAATGCTCACTTTGGTATCACTCTGTAGAGTGAAGGGAAGAGATGGACTGGAGGGAAACAAAACTGAGTCCAATATCAGAGAAAGAAATAAGAAGGACTGAGCTAAGGTAATCACAGCAAAGAGAGATGGAATTAAGGAGATTTAAGACTAAGAAATATAATCGATGAGCTTTAAGGACTGTTAAATGGTGAGAGGTTAGTAGATAGAAGAATCACATTTGAACATTTATTTTCTTATCTTGGTGGATGCTGGTTACATTACTTAAAATAGGGAAAGTGAAATTTTTGATAAATTTCTTTGGGGGTTAGAGATGGAATAGGATGACTTTAGCTTTGGGTACTCTGAAATTGGTGTGAAACTATAGGGATAGTCAGGAGGTAGTTGTTTACAGATTTGAGAGTCAAGATAAGATATGAATTTGTTCCATACATTTTGAAGCTATCAGCATATATATGGTATCTGAAACCACAGAAATGAATTGTGTCATCCAGGGAGATTGTAAAGACGGGAGAGGAGATGAGACAAAGAATCATAGGGTATACCAGTATTGAAAACTGACAGAGAAGTGGAACTAGTGAGTATTGCCATGATACCTATTTATCCAAGCACAAAGAAACCATCATAAGACAATATTCTGTATTTGGTTTTGTCATTTTGGGTGATCTGGACACTAGACTCTGAGTCTAGATAATAATTTACACCAGCAGATATCAGCCATTATTATGTGTCATAATAACTTGTGGAGGTTTCAGAGATAGACATTCTTGGGCCTTATCCCTCAAAACTTTTAATGAGAAAGTTTTTTATATACTGCCAGTTTTATAAATCACAGCTTCATACTTATCCAAGTAATTTTACATGGAGTTAAAAATTAAAGGTTTAACTGATAATGGCTTAATCTGTGCTAATATATTAAAAAGATGTTATATATTACCATAAATTCTGTATATACCTTGATATTTAGTTATTTTAATTATCTTTATACACAACTATTTATAACTAATTGTGCCAAGTATTTACCTATTGTCTCTGAGATTCAATTCAAACATTCTACATCTATAAAAAACTTAAAGAGAAACTTCTAAGACATTGTCTTCTCTTTCTGTTCCAATTTAATGCTTTTAAATGTTTAATGCTTTATATATCAAGGTAACATACAGAAATAAACACATATATATATTTCTCTTCTCTACAGAAGGAAGAGAAGTCACATTGAGATGGCCAAGTCAAGTGCCAGCTATGCACTGGGGAAGTGGTGATATATATATATATGTATATATGTGTATGTATATATATACATATATATATATATGTATATATATCCATACAGAGAGAGAGAGAGAGAGAGTCCAGTGTTAACATATAGGAAGATTGGATTAACATTCCTTTTGCCTATGTTTCGTATTATAAATCAGTTATACTCAGGGGACTTTTTTCACTCAGAACTCCACTAGGTGGCATTACAAACTGTATTGTTTTAATAATTCATTGATTAAACACTTAATAAAATTGTGTAATAAAGACACCTGCTCATAATTTCTTTCAAATAATCTGAGTTAGTTCTTCTACCTTTATTTTCAATATTAATAATATAAGGCTTTTATTAAAATTAGGATTCATCAAAAATTTTATTGAAAATCTACAAAGTTGTTTAAGTATTTATAATAATGAAGGGCTTAGTTTGGAGACATTATTATAATGTTGTATTCTTATTCTCCTGAGACACTTTTAAAATCTCATAGGGTTTATATTTCAAAATCCCACCTGTTTAATGAATATTGCCTGAAAAAGGAAATAAAAACAATGAAAATAGCTTAGGTAGCAAAACTTGGAGAACATTTATTAATGAAAGTTGGCATGGTTAACTTGAGACTGATCTGATCCAGGAAAATGTTTTATTCCCATTTCTACTTAAAAATGTCAGACCTTCAGACTGTGTCTGCCTGAAACCATAATTGAATCACCTGAGGAATAATTTTATTCAAATATCCAATTGAAATAATTCCCTGTCCCTGATAGCACTGAATTTTGGTTTAGGATTTCCGTAGAGAGATTATCTGTATAATACTCCCCAGTCTGGGGAATGAGTGTGCAGTTTGTTGAAAATGATTAGAAAAAGAGAGAAGAGAATTTTTGGGAAGAGACACTAGAGGTAAAATGGATAGAAATGTGGGGACATATGTTGTGATAAATAGCCTTTTGAGAAATAATGGAGGCTGCAGAATAGTGCTTCCATGCCTTGTAGCTGAATTTCTGCATCTGTGAATGAGGTGGAAATGGAAGTGAGGGAAGGCTCACTGAATGGCCAAGTCAAGTGCCAGCTACACATGCCGGCAAGAGGTTAACAGGAAAAGGGCTGAATCAAAACTAGCTAGTGTTTTGGGGAAGTGGTTTTAGAAATGCCACAGGGTAGATAGGAAAACGTTCTCCTTAGCAATGCCAAACTATGTAAGTTATAAGTGCTACCTAAATTTTTCATGTCTCATAGGGTCAGGAAATCTGTATTTATTGAGTAAGGAAAAGAGTATGAGGCTGGAGTTAATCCTGTGTTTCAAGCAATTGCCGTCACACAGTAAAACTAATCAACTTGACTACGAGTTTAATACTGTTCTCCTGGATCCAAGTGGAACATGGGAAACTGAAAGAGACTATTTGGATGTGTGGATTAGTGCTAGATGAAAAATAAATGTTTTGCTAAGGAGTGTGATAGAAGAGATAGATGATAGTTGGGTAAACGTGGTTAAACTGTACCAAAAAAAAAGTAGTAGTCAGGAGATTCACTTAATGGTATAAAATAAGAAATGTCATGCATCTGTTTCTCGATGAGGTGAATTCATTCCAATTTAGATCAAAACGTGCATATTAACTCTTCTGGATAAAATATGCTAAAAGAGGGGAAAAGTAACAGGTCAAAACACAGTGTAAAAACAATTTTAAGATCATGAGGCACTCATGTCCAGGAAAAAAATTTGGTTATCATGTGGACAGGGAGACAAAAATTATTCCCAAAAGAAAAAAATGCATTTTTGTAGAATGTATTCATTAGGATACAAATCTGGTATATACTTTTTGTAACTAAATTCCTAATCTAACTGCCATCATGGTCACCAAACTTGCTCCCCCAAGCAGTGTCCTCGTCCCAGCTAACTCTCACATTCTTTTCGCTCAGGCACAAAACCCTGGTTTAATCTTTACTTGCTCTCACACCACACATCCAACCTGCCTATAATGTTTGATTCTGTCTTCAAATTATATTTAGACTCCAACCCCATCTTATCACTTTCACTGCTACCAGTATGGTTACAGCACCCACTATCTCTTGTGATGATAGCAGCTATTTCCTCCTAACAATATTCTTGCTTCCACCATTGCCACCTCCTCAGTCTACAAGAGAGCAGCTTGAGTGAACTTGATAAAGACACTTCTGAAGCCTTCACTGGCTCCCTGTTTCCCTCAGAGTAAAAACCGAAGTCACCTGAATAGCCTGAAAAATGATTTATTCCTCCACCATTCCCACACCTCCCTCCATCCCTGTCTTCTAATATAATGCTTCTTGTTCTAATAAAATGAACAAATCTTTGGTAACATTCATTGGAAAAAAAGAAAAGGCATTCATATCAGAATACAAAAATACTATGATTTAAAAAAGTACACAGTCAATTTTATTTAAAAATTAGTTGAAAACTGAGAGGAAATGGGTAAATCGCTCATAAAATTCAACATATCAAAACTTACTTAAGACATTATGTGTCCAGTCTGGTATGTAAGGATTTTGAAAGTTGGTAATCCATGCTAATAATAAATAAAAAGTTGAACAAACTGAAAAATCAATAACTCTTCTTAAATCCTTCAGAGAATTGAGGCCACAGGGCAAACCATTGCCCCCCAAAATAGGAGACACACAAATGGATACAGACAATGACAACTTACTGAAGCAGAAACCAACTAGCAAAAACATCCCTGGGAATCAATACTGGAATAGGAAAACATGTACTGTAACTGATGAGTTGCTGAAGGCTCAGTGTAGATAAGATTGAGAGTTAAAAGGAGACCCCCACCATTTTGTGAGTTTTACCTCCTGTAGCTCTACTTGGTTCTCACATAAAATTCAGAGAAAAATCCCCTTAGACTTCTGGCAAGGAGAGGGAAAAATTAACGATTTTGAAGTAGACAGAACTATTCTATACTTCTTTAGAAGGCCTGCCCTCAAGAGAAACTATTATAATAGAATGTAATCTATTGAGGTTATATCAGAGACTGACCTTGGGGAAGGGAAACATCCCACTCCGGGCCCCTCCACCCATCATGTCTCTCCTAAGGTGGGGGCAAAAAAAATGAGAGGTAGTTGTGAAGTTTACAGCCCAAGGGCACAGGGTAACTAAAAGATTGAGACCTAATCATAGAACTATAGAATACACACCTTGCCCACACCTTACCAGCACATCACTAAAGGCCTTTTTGCCATAGCTCCTGTTACTCAGTACATCATATCTGGCTTTTAACAAAAAAATTATGACATACTAAGAGGAAAAAACACACACACATCGTTTGAAGAGATGGAACGAGCATTAGAACCAAATTTAGATGTGACAGGGATGTAGGAATTATCAGACTCTGAATTTAAAACAGCTGTGCTTAATATGGTAGAACTCTAACAGAAAAGGTAGACAACATGCAAGAACATATCGGTAATATAAGCAGAGACATAGATATTTTAAGAACAAATATTTAAAATTCCAGGGCTCAAAATAACCATAGGAGAAATGAGGAATGTCTTTGTTGGGCTTATTAGTGGACTAGACACAACTGAGGAAAGAATCTTTGAACTTGAGATTCTTTCAATAGACACTTCCAAAACTGAAAAGCAAGTAGAGAAAAAAAAATAAAAGGCTGAAAAAAATTGAACAGAATATTCAAAAACTATGGGATAGCTGTGAAAATTGTAAGACATTTATAATGGGAACACCAGAAGTAGAAGAAAGTGAGAAAGAAACAAAAGCAATATTTGAAGCAATAATAATTAAGAATTTCTCCAAATTGATGTCAGACACCAAAAACACAGATCAAGAAAATTCAGAGTACACCAAGTAGAGATAAATACAAAAAAAATTACACCTAAGGATATCAGTTTCAAACTACAGAAAATCAAAGATAAAGAAAAAAAATCTTAAAAGATGCCAAGGTAAAAAAGAAATCACCTAACCTGTAGAAGAGTAAGGATAAAAATTATATCTGACTTCTCAGAAACCATGCAAGCAAGAGAGTGAAATGAAATATTTTAAAAGTTGAAAGAAAATACCTACCAACGTAGAATTCTGTACCCTGTGAAATCATCCTTCAAAACAGAATATGAAATAAAACTACCTCAGGAAACTAAAATTAAATGAATTTGTGTCCAATAGACCTGAACTGCAAGAAATATTAAAAGGAGTTATTCAAAGAGAAGGAAATGATATACATCAGAAACTTGGATCCACATAAAGAAAAAAATGATATTGGAAAAGAAATAAGTGAAGATAAACACTTTTTCTTATTCTCAATTGATCTAACACATAACAATTTGTTTGAAATAATAAATGCAACAATGAATACACTTATGTATGCTTATGTATATACATATCCTTATGTATGCTTATGTATAAATGAAAAGAAAGTCAGCAATGACAAAAGAGATGAGAAAAAGGAATTAGGATTTTTTTTTATTTATTATAAGGTACTGGTACTGCCTGTGAAGTAGTATAGTGTTATTGGAAAGTGGACTTGGATAAGTTGTAAATGTATATTGCGAACTCTAGGGCAACCATCAAAAAAGTAACTAAAAACAAGAATAACCTATATGCTAACAAAGGAGAGAAAATGAAATCATTTAAATTGCTCAAAACGCAAAAGCAAAATTCAAGAAAACTGGAAGAGAAAAATAGGGTCAAAGAAAAAGGGCAACAGTGAAAAATAGTAAAAAAATATAATAGATATTACTCCAACTATATCAATAACGACTGTGAAAGAAATGGTCTAAATACACCAATAAAAAACAAAGATTGGAGCAGTTTCAGGGGCTCACTAGAGTTTTGCCCTGGGTACCAGCTGTGCAGGGAGCTACTGACCAAGAAGCAGATGGCCTGGTGGGATCTGCTGGCTGGTGGCCCTGATGAAATGTGGATCCTCTAGCAACAGGAGGTGTGAAGAGAGAGGACCTTCAAGATGGCAGAGGAGTAAGACGTAGACATCACCTTCCTCCCCACAAATATATCAAAAATACATCTTCATGGGGAACAACTCCTACAGAACACTTAGTGAATGCTGTCAGAAGACCTCAAATTTCCCAAAAGCCATGTGGCTGACAGGGTCTTGGTGCTCCAGCCAGGTGTCAGGCCTGGGTTCTGAGGTGGGAGAGTCGAGTTCAGGACACTGGACCACCAGAGACCTCCGAGCCCCACGTACTATCAATCAGCGAGAGCTCTCCCAGAGATCACCATCTCAATCTCACGACCCAGCTCCACTCAATGACCAGCAAGCTCCAGTGCTGGACACCCCATGCCAAACAACAAACAAGACAGGAAGACAAGCCCACCCATTAGCAGAGAGGCTACTTAAAATCATAATAAGTTCACAGAAACCTCAAAACACACCACAGGATGCGGTTCTGCTCACCAGAAATACAAGATCCAGCCTCATCCACGAGAACACAGGCACCAGTCCCCGCCAACTGGAAACCTATAAAACCCACTGAACCAACTTACCCACTGGGGACAGACACCAAAAACAATGGGAACTATGACCCTGAAGCCTGCAAAAAGGAGACCCCAAACAAGTAAGTTAAGCAAAATGAGAAGGCAGAAAAACACACAGCAGATGAAGGAGCAAGGTAAAAATCCACCAGACCAAATAAATGAAGAGGAAATAGGCAGTTTAACTGAAAAAGAATTCACAGTAATGATAGTAAAGATGATCCAAAATCTTAGCAGTAGAATGGAGAAAATACAGGAAACGTTTAATAAGGAACTTGAAGAACTAAAGAGCAAACAAACAATGATGAACAACACAATCAGTGAAATTAAAAATTCTCTAGAAGGAATCAATAGCAGAATAACGGAAGCAGAAGAACGGATAAGTGACCTGTAAGATAAAATAGTGGAAATAACTACTGCAAAGCAGAATAAAGAAAAAAGAATGAAAAGAATTGAGGACAGTCTCAGAGACATCTACGACAAAATTAAACACACAAACATTCGAAATATAGGGGTCCCAGAAGAAGAAGAGAAAAAGAAAGGGACTGAAAAAATATTTGAAGAGATTATAGTTGAAAACTTCCCTAATATGGGAAAGGAAATACTTTATCAAGTTCAGGAAATGCAGAGTCCCATACAGAATAAATCCAAGGAAAAACAACCAAGACACATATTAATCAAACTATCAAAACTTAAATACAAAGAAAAAATATTGAAAGTAGCAAGGGAAAAGCAACAAATAACATACAAGGAAACCCCCATAAAGTTAAAAGCTGATATTTCAGCAGAATCGCTGCAAGCCAGAAGGGAGTGGCAGGACATATTTAAACTGATGAAAGGGAAAAAAACTACAGCCAAGATTACTCTACCCAGCAAGGATCTCATTCAGATTCGACGGAGAAATTAAAACCTTTACAGACAAGCAAAGGCAAAGAGAATTCGGCACCACCAAACCAGCTTTTCAACAAATGCTAAAGGAACTTCTCTAGGCAGCAAACACAAGAGAAGGAAATGACCTAAAATAACGAACCCAAAACAATTAAGAAAATGGTAAAAGGAACATACATATTAACAATTACCTTAAATGTAAATGCATTACATGCTCCAACCAAAAAACATAGACTGGCTGAATGGTTGTAAAACAAGACTTGTATATATGCTGTCTACAAGACAGCCACTTCATACCTAGGGACACATACCAACTGAAAGTGAGGGGAAGGAAAAAGATATTCCATGCAAATGGAAATCAAAAGAAAGCTGGAGTAGCAATTCTCATATCAGACAAAATAGACTTTAAGGTAAAGACTATTACAAGAGACAAATAGGACACTACATAATGATCAAGGGATCAATCCATGAAGATATAACAATTGTAAATATTTATGCACCCAACATAGGAGCACCTCAATACATAAGGCAAATACTAACAGCCATAAAAGGGGAAATCGACAGTAACACAAAAATAGTAGGGGATTTTAACACTCTTCTTTCAACAATGGACAGATGAACCAAAATGAAAATAAATAAGGAAACACAAGCTTTAAATGACACATGAAGCAAGGCGGATTTAATTGATATCTATAGGACATGCCATCCAAAAACAACAGAATACACTTTATTCTCAAGTGCTTATGGAACACTCTCCAGGATAGATCATATCCTGGGTCACAAGTCAAGCCTTCATAAATTTAAGAAAACTGAAATCATATCAAGTATCTTTTTGACCACAATGCTATGAGACTAGAAGTCAATTACAGGAAAAAAATCTGTAAAAATACAAACAGATGGAGGCTAAAAATATGCTACTAAATAACCAAGAGATCACTGAAGAAAACAAAGAGAAAATCAAAAAATACCTAGAAACAAATGACAATGAAGTCACGATAACCCAAAACCTATGGGATGCAGCAAAAGCAGTTCTAAGAGGGAAGTTTAGAGCAAAACAATCCTACCTTAAGAAACAAGAAACATCTCAAATAAACAACGTAACCTTACACCTAAAGCAATTAGAGAAAGAAGAACAAAAAAACCCAAAACATAGCAGAAGGAAAGAGATCATAAATAAATCAAAAATAAATGAAGGAAACAATACCTAAGATCAATAAACCTAAAAGCTGGTTCTTTGAGAAGATAAACAAAATTGATAAACCATTAGCCAGACACATCAAGAAAAAAAGGGAGAAGACTCAAATAAACAGAATTAGAAACGAAAAAGGAGACGTAACAACTGACACTGCAGAAATACAAAAGATCACGGGAGATTACTACAAGCAAATACCTGCCAATAAAATGGACAACCTGGAAGAAATGGACAAACTCTTAGAAAAGCACAACTTCCGAGACTGAACCAGGAAGAGGTAGAAAATATAACCAGACCAATCGCATGCACCAAAACTGAAACTGTGATTACAAATCTTTCAACAAACAAAAGCCCAGGACCAGATGGCTTCACAGGAGAATTCTATCAAACATTTAGAGAAGAGCTAACACCTATCCTTCTCAAACTCTTCCAAAAGATAGCAGAGGGAGGAACACTCCCAAACTCATTCTA
>NC_041219.1:18969324-18990230 GCF_002837175.3 Physeter macrocephalus | reverse complement strand
GGATCAATCCAAGAAGAAGATATAACAATTGTAAATATTTATGCACCCAACATAGGAGCACCTCAACATATAAGGCAAATGCTAAGAGCAAGAAAAGGGGATTTCGACAGTAACACAAAAATAGTAGGGGATTTTAACACTCTTCTTTCAACAATGGACAGATGAACCAAAATGAAAATAAATAAGGAAACACAAGCTTTAAATGACACATGAAGCAAGGCGGATTTAATTGATATCTATAGGACATGCCATCCAAAAACAACAGAATACACTTTATTCTCAAGTGCTTATGGAACACTCTCCAGGATAGATCATATCCTGGGTCACAAGTCAAGCCTTCATAAATTTAAGAAAACTGAAATCATATCAAGTATCTTTTTGACCACAATGCTATGAGACTAGAAGTCAATTACAGGAAAAAAATCTGTAAAAATACAAACAGATGGAGGCTAAAAATATGCTACTAAATAACCAAGAGATCACTGAAGAAAACAAAGAGAAAATCAAAAAATACCTAGAAACAAATGACAATGAAGTCACGATAACCCAAAACCTATGGGATGCAGCAAAAGCAGTTCTAAGAGGGAAGTTTAGAGCAAAACAACAGACACATCAAGAAAAAAAGGGAGAAGACTCAAATAAACAGAATTAGAAACGAAAAAGGAGACGTAACAACTGACACTGCAGAAATACAAAAGATCACGGGAGATTACTACAAGCAAATACCTGCCAATAAAATGGACAACCTGGAAGAAATGGACAAACTCTTAGAAAAGCACAACTTCCGAGACTGAACCAGGAAGAGGTAGAAAATATAACCAGACCAATCGCATGCACCAAAACTGAAACTGTGATTACAAATCTTTCAACAAACAAAAGCCCAGGACCAGATGGCTTCACAGGAGAATTCTATCAAACATTTAGAGAAGAGCTAACACCTATCCTTCTCAAACTCTTCCAAAATATAGCAGAGGGAGGAACGCTCCCAAACTCATTCTACAAGGTCACCATCACCCTGATACCAGAACCAGACAAAGATGGGACCAAAATAGAAAACTACAGGCCAATATCACTGATGAACACAAATGTAAAAATCCTCAACAAAATACTAACAAACCGAATCCAACAGCACATTAAAAGGATCATACACCATGATCAATGGGGTTTATCCCAGGAATGCAAGGATTCTTCAATATATGCAAATCAATCAATGTGATACACCATATTAACAAATTTAAGAACAAAATCAATATGATCATCTCAACAGATGCAGAAAAATCTTTCGACAAAATTCAGCACCCATTTATGATAAAAATCCTCCATAAAGTAAGCATAGAGGGAACTTACCTCAACATAATGAAGGCCATATATCACAAACCCACAGCCAACATCGACCTCAATGGTGAAAAACTGAAAGCATTTCCACTAAGATCAAGAACAAGAAAAGGCTGCCCACTCTCACCACTATTATTCAACATTCTTTTGGAAGTTTTAGCCACAGCAATCAGAGAAGAAAAAGAAACAAAAGGAATCCAAATAGGAAAAGAAGTAGTAAAACTGTCTCTGTTTGCAGATGACATGATACTATATATAAAGAATCCTAAAGATGCGACCAGAAAACTACTAGAGCTAATCAATGAATTTGGTACAGTAGCTGGATACAAAATTAATGCACAGAAAGCTCCTGCATTCTTATACACTAATGATGAATGATCTGAAAGAGAAATTAAGGAAACACTCCCATTTACCACAGCAACAAAAAAGAATAAAATATCTATGAATAAACCTACCTAAGGAGAAAAAACACCTGTATGCAGAAAACTATAAGACACTGATGAGGGCTTCCCTGGTGGCGCAGTGGTTGAGAGTCCTCCTCCCGCCGACGCAGGGGACACGAGTTCGTGCCCCGGTCCGGGAAGATCCCGCATGCCACGGAGCAGCTAGGCCCATTGAGCCATGGCCGCTGAGCCTGCGCGTCCGGAGCCTGTGCTCCGCAACGGGAGAGGCCACAACAGTGAGAGGCCCGCATACCACAAAAAAAAAAAAAAAAAAAAAAAAGACACTGATGAAAGAAATTAAAGATGATACAAAGAATTGGAGAGATATACTATGTTGTTGAATTGGAAGAATCTAAACTGTGAAAATGAGTATACTACCCAAAGCAGTCTACAGATTCAGTGCAATCCTTATCCAACTACCAATGACATGTTTCACAGAGCTAGAACAAAAAATTTCACAATATGTATGGAAACACAAAAAACCCTGAATAGCTAAGGCAATCTTGAGAAAGAAAAATGGAGCTGTAGGAATCAGGCTTCCTGACTTCAGATTATACTACAAAGCTGCAGTAATCAAGAAAGTTAAGGTACTGGCTCAAAAACAGAAATATAGGTCAAGGTAATAGGATAGAAAGCCCAGAGATAAACCCACGCACATATGGTCACCTTATCTTTGATAAAAGAGACAAGAATATACAATGGAGAAAAGACAGCCTCTTCAATAAGTGGTGCTGGGAGAACTGGACAGCTACATGTAAAAGAATGAAATTAGAACACTCCCTAACACCATACACAATAAAAATCTCAAAATGGATTAAAGACCTCAATGTTAAGGAGAGAGACTATAAAACTCTTAGAGGAAAACACAGGTAGAACCCTCTATGACATAAATCACAGCAAGATCCTTTTTGATCCACGTCCTAGAGAAATGGAAGTAAAAACAAAAATAAACAAATGGGACCTAAGGAAACGTAAAAGGTTTTGCACAGCAAAGGAAACCATATACTAGACGAAAAGACAACTCTCAGAATGGGAGAAACTATCTGCAAATGAAGCAACTGACAAAGGATTAATCTCCAAAATATTACAAGCAGCTCATGCAGCTCAATATCAAAAAAACAAACAACCCAATCCAAAAATGGGCAGAAGACCTAAATAGACATTTCTCCACAGAAGATATACAGATTGCCAACAAACACATGAAAAGATGCCCAACATCACTAATCACTAGAGAAATGCAAATCAAAACTACAATGAGGTATCACCTCACACCAGTCAGAATGGCCATCATCAAAAAATCTACAAACTATAAATGCTGGGGAGGGTGTGGAGAAAAGGGAACCCACTTGCATTGTTGGTGGGAATGTAAACTGATACAGCCACTATGGAGAACAGTATGGAGGTTCCTTAAAAAACTAAAAATATTACTACCGTATGACCCAGCAATCCCACTACTAGGCATATACCCTAAGGAAACCATAATTCAAAAAGAGTCATGTACCACAATGTTCATTGCAGCTCTATTTACAATAGCCAGGACATGCAAGCAACCTAAGTGTCCATTGACAGATGAATAGATAAAGAAGATGTGGCACATGATACAATGGAATATTACTCAGCCATAAAAAGAAACGAAATTGAGTTATTTGTAGTGAGGTGGATGGACATGGAATCTGTCATACAGAGTGAAGTAAGTCAGAAAGAGAAAAACAAATACCGTATGCTAACACATATATATGGAATCCAAAAAAAAAAAATTGTTCTGAAGAACATAGGGGCAGGACAGGAATAAAGACACAGATGTAGAGAGTCGACTTAAAGACATTGGAGGGGGAAGGGTAAGGTGGGACGATGTGAGAGAGTGGCATTGACATATATACCCTACCAAATGTAAAATAGATAGCTAGTGGGAAGCAGCTACATAGCACAGGGAGATCAGCTCAGCGCTTTGTGACCACCTAGAGGGGTGTGATAGGGAGGGTGGGAGGGAGATGCAAGAGGGAGGGGATATGGGGATATAAGTATACATATACCTGATTCACTTTGCTATACAGCAGAAACTAAAACAACAATGTAAAGCAATTATACTCCAATAAAGATATTTAAAAACAAAATACAAAGCTTGTCCAAGTGGATCAATAAAAAAATCTGAATATATGTTGTCTGTAAGAAAAGCACGTTAAATATAAAGACACATATAGACTAAAAGTAAGTCGATGGGAAAAATAAACTAACACTACTGAAAATAAGTCAGGAGTAGTTATATCAATGTCTGACAGTGCAGATTTCTAAGCAAGAAAAGTGATCAGGTATAAAAACGAACATTATATCATAATAAATGGAATCAATTTTCCAAAAAGACTTACCAATTCTTAATGTATATATGCCTAACAATAGAGCATCAAAATACATGAGGCAAAAACTGATAGACTGTAAGAAATAGATAAATTCCCTATTATAGTTGGAGACTTCAACACCCCTCTATCGGAGTAGACAAATCCCACAGGTAGCAAATCAGTAAGAAACTGATAGCAGAACTCAGTAGTTAAGAGTCTGGAGGGCGGGTGCTGAAACTCACTCTGTGGCCACGGAAGACAAGTCCCATAAGTAAATTCCCTTGCTTATTAAAACTGCCAGCTACAATCTGCTGTGTACTGCTTGTTTTCTTTGGTCTCTCCCTGTCTTCCACATATGGGGGCAGGTTTCAGATTATACCTGGGAAGCTCCCAAGTAGGTTATGAAGCAACATATGGTGATAACTTTTTAGACACAATACCAAAGACATGATCTATGAAAGAAGTAATTGATAATCTGGACTTTGCTAACATTAAAAACTTCTCTGGAAAAGACAAGGTTAAGAGAATGAAAAGACAAGCATCAGACTTGAGAAATTATTTGCAAAAAAACTATGTGATAAAGGACTGTTACCTAATATATATAATATGTATCGTATCCAATACAATTATCTCTTAAAACTCAACATTAAGAAAACAACCCAATAGGAAATGGGCACAGGACTTACACAGACACCTCATCAAAATGATATACAGATGGCAAATAAGCATATGAAAAGATGTTCCACATCATATGTCAGTGGATTAAAAGATATGCAGATTAAAACAACAATGGGATGCCACTTAACACCTATTAGAATAATCCAAACCCAGAACACTGGCAACATCAAATGCTGGTGAAGATGTGGAGCAACAGGAACTCTCATTCATTTTTGGTGGAGATACAAAATGGTACAGCCACTTTGGAAGACGGTTTGTCAGTTTTTTACAAAAGTAAACATACTCAGACTATATGATTCAGCAATCACACTCCTTGGTGTTCGTCAGAATGAGTTGAAAACTATATCCACAAAAAAACCTACAGATGATGTTGACAGCAGTTTTATTTTCAATTGCCAAAACTTAGAAGCAACTAAGATTTTCTCAGTAGGTGAATGGATAAATAACTGTGATACATTCAGACAATGGAGTATTATCCATATCTGAAAAGACCGAGAGAAATTTATATTACAAAGTGAAAGAAGATAACCTGAAAAGGCTACATACTGTATGATTCAAACTATATGACATTCTGGAAAAGGCAAAACGATGGCAACAGAAAAAGATCAGTGCTTGTCAGGGAGAGGGAAAGAGGAACGAACAGCAGGAAAACAGAATATTTTTAGGGCAGTGAAACAATTCTCGATGAATCTATAAGGCTGGATACTTGTCATTATACATTTTTGAAAACACATAGAATGTAACATCTAGAATGAAGCTTAATGTAAAGCATGGACTTCGGTTGATAATGATGTTTCATTGTAGGTTCATCAGTTGTAACAAATGTACCACTCTGGTGTGGGATGTTGACAGTAGGGGAGACTGTGTTTGTGAGGAGTAAGGAATACATTAGAATTCTCTTCTTTCTACTCAATTTTGCTGTGAATCTAAAAGTGCTCTAAAACAAATATTTAAAAGGGGGAAAAGAACCAACTTAAGAAAAACCATCTTCATCTGAGTTTTAAGAAGAAATTTAACAGTGAATATCTCATAACAATTTTTAAGTTATTTTATAACTGAAAATCTTACCCCGCTCAAAAAACCACCTGCTCCAAAAGTCATTTCTATAAGCATTTAAGGAACAGAATATTAGAATCATTCATAAACACTTTCAGAGAACAGAACAATAGGGATCATTTCCCAACTCATTTATGAGACTAGGATCGCTATTACCAAAAGATGATAATAATAACGCCTGAAAAATAAATTTCAATCTAATCACATTTATAATTATACATGTAAAAACCATAAACAAAATGTTAACAAACTAAATCCAGGAAAATATTAAATAAGGTAATGACTCATGGTCCTTTTGACCTTATCTCAGAGACTCCAGGAATAAAAGGTTTATTTAATAAGAAAAGTGATTAATAAAATCCACTGTATTAACAGGAAAACAACTATATGATAGTGTTAATCAATGAAAAAATACATATTTGATAATGCTCACCATCCATTTAGGATTAAAAAATATCAAACCAGAAATAGTGAGCAAGTTACTTAAGATTTTTAAGGGCATTGAAATCTCTAGACCTATCACTAGTATCTGTTAACTTGAATAAATCAACAAATCTTTTCTTAAGGAATTTGTAATACATTATATTTTATGAGGCAGTTTAAATATACACTATATCACTTTACTTTATCCTTAAAATAACATAATGGATTATATAAAATAAATTAAGGCTTGGACACAGAGATATTACAATGAATGTCAAATAGTGAAGTTGGAATGTGGCAAAACTTTGTTTAGAATTTATATATGATGACTCCAAGTTAAGAGCTCTTTTGAGAACTCTAATCTCACCTAATCTCATTTACAACCATGGATTTTTGTGAGTAGCCAAAAGTCTTTTCTATACGTATGATTTAATGTGAAAAGGAGCAGCTACATTTCATCCTTTGTATTGAGTCTTCATTCTCCTCATGCCTTGTCCACACATTGTCATTGCCTGTAGTGTTGCATCTTTTAGGTGGTGACTGTGTTAAGGAAGGCTTGTGAAAGATAAAATAATGGAAATTTATACTGACAAAATTGAGGTGACTGGTCCAAATTCTCCAGCTCCTTTAGGCAAAAGATGCAAATATCAACGCAGTAAAAAACATGTAGAATTTGACCTTTTCTTGGAAAAATGAAATGCCATAGTCAAATTAAAGCCCAGGAAACTCAGAAAACTAGGGAGGATTTATCCCCCTTTGGACTTCAGTGTGCATTTTAATCACATGGACTTGAGATCAGGTAAGACTGTTTAGACGATTATGTATGATAGGCTAGATGTAAAGATATTCCAAAGTTGTTCTTAAAAACAAATAAACAGCTTTTACATATTGTTTGCTGGTCAAGAACTTAAAAAAAAATCTGAAAATTTTGTGGAAATTGGTATTTAGAAAAGTAATTCTCAGTTTGTGCCCTGAAGTTTTAGTGATACTAAAAGTATAATGATTATTTTTCACATATTTATACAAATATAGTTAGACACACACACACACACACACACAACTGAAAGTGATCAATTCATTAATGCTAAATCATTCTCTAATTAGCCACTCACCTGAAATACATTCTAAGGAAATTACATGACATCCATGTTTACTCACCTGACATTTAAACTTAAACCAAATAATGATTTGCTTACATATATCAAGCACACAAAATAATTCTTGATTAGTATTTAATGATTTTTTAAAATTGTATCATTTTAATAGTTTATGACATTAAACTTATTTCTCTTAAACAATATTTTGTTTGGTTTGAAAATGCAAAGATATCATATTGTGAACGCTCAGAAAAAAATCCCATTTTTATTTGGATCATCCTTGATCCAACAATTTCTTTTCCCAGCTCAATAAGAAATTATTTTACATTTATTTCAGAAATCAAGCAAAACTACTTCCTTTCATTTACATGCCAAAATTATAAAACAGCTAATATTTTCTGCTGTCAACTTGTATAGGAGTGATAGCTGTATATCATTACTTAAGGTTAAAGAAAAAATATTATTATGAAAGAGATACAAAACTTTATATTTAATAAATTAAGTATAGGCCTAATTACATATAATGTATATTGGCTATAAAGCTTTTCAATATAAATTTTATCATCAAACTTGTATGTATATTTAAAGATACATATATATATATAATATGAAAATATGAAATATATCTGTAAAAATAACCTGAGTCTAAAGATATATAGTGAAACTAAATTCAAGGAACTGGAAGTGAAGGATATTCTGGAATATATATTCCTCTAATTTCTAGAGGCCTGGCACATGCAGTCAATAGCTACAGGCAATGGAAGGTTTAAAAAGTAAATCCCAGAAGATGAAAGTTGCTTTAACAAGTATTTTTTCTTTTAAACATCAAGGTATATACTTCAGAACACTTCAGTGACAGAAAATTTGCTACTAAAGAATCCACTTGATAGCTAAACACTTCAGACCATGAAGTTAACGTGGGTTACCTACACCTTACAACAAACGCTACTTCCGTCTGTTAAAATAAGCCAACATGAAACTAGAAAAGAAAAACTAGCTCTGCTTTTAGTGCCTAAAGTTTTGTTCAACAGAATATGTAATCTTTTGTTATTTATGTATAATCTGTTCCCCACCTTGCCTACAAAGTTTTACATTATCTTCAGTTTGCACAGATACACTCCTGACACTAAGACTTCTGCTCATTTCCTGTTGGTTACATTTTGTCATTCATAGACATATACGGTTTAATCTTTCATAATATGAATGAATATACCACAAGCAACATAAGAACTTTTTATTTCCTGGCACTGTAATAAATACTTTCTGTTTATCATCTTATATAATCTGCACAATAACCACACAAGAGGGCTATTTTTGCTACCTCTCTTTTTCTTGATGAGGAGACTAAGTTCTAGAAGGGCTAGAGAACTTACTCAAAGTTATACAAATTTTAAATACATGACAAAATATCCTGTTACCTTTTCTTATATGTGAAAATATAATGTGGCAATTTTCAGAAGTCTTCTTGAGAATAATTATCAAAAATAATAGTTATAGCTGAAAAAAATAGGAAAATCATATTTCTTAATTCCTGCTACTAAAGTACAGATTATAAAAGAGAGTCTAGACGTTAAAGCAGGTAAAAAAACAAGGAGAGTCTATCAGAGCTTCTTTCTACTTCTCCATAGCTGGTTACTTGCTCCAAAGTCACAAGGATAAGAGACCACAAGGTAAATTTCATTTATTTTCCTGCTTTACAGGTTTTTCATCATGTTTCAGAGAAAAGAGTGTTGTGTTTACAAATTAATTTTTATCTTTTTCATTTGCTCTAAATTGGCAGCTGGGTCTATATAGTTTAGAAAGTGTAAAAGTATATGGATACGATGCCAGATTTGCCAAAATGTGGAACCTCCCAAGTGATTAAAACATCTGAGAAATAATTATTGAATTAAAACAAAATGATAGAGGTGAAAAGTTGAAAGATTTAATTTGCCAGAACTATAGATTTAGCCAAGATTATACAAGTGGGCATTAGTGAGAAGGATGTCACCTGGCCTTGGTTGTTTTCTTTAATAATCCTATTCCATTCTTTCAAATATTGAGATAAAATTATCTTATTATATATTTATGAGGGGACACATTTCTCAGCTAAATGTTCTTAATGGAGTTTTAGAAATTCTGTGCATTATGGATCTTTATGAATTGATAATGTTAATTTTCCTTGAGCTAGAAAGTCAGATAACTGACATTGTTGGGTATTATATGGGAAGTAATGGCCATTAAAGTTTTGAAAACTACCTAATATAGGATTTTTGTCAAAATTTCTTTCTAGGGCCTTCTATATCAAAGTGTAGAATATCAGTAGTTCTTACTGAAGATATAGATTCTGGTCCCTACTCTATATTTACTGAGTTTGGTGAAGCTTAAAATAGTTAAGCTCCTTAAGTTATTCTTATGTATATCAAATTTGAAAACTCCTGACCCAAGAAATACAATACTTTAATGCATGTGTTCTTATAATATTTTTGACCACACTTTTCAATTTAGAATTGAGTCCCCAAAAGCTGAGAGTACCAGAAGCCCTAGTTACATTAATTCTTTCATTTAATATTCTATCCTCAATTCAACAAACATCCATTCAGCACTTACTATGTACTGATTAAGGAGCTTCATTTGGCACTGCGGATATAATGATGACCAGAATACTATTCTTACTTTTAAGACACAAACTAATAGAAGACAAAGGCATGCAAATCACTACATATAACCCATTTTGATACCCTTTTCTTAATTTGGACTCATGTTTTAACTAATACACATTCTTTGTCAAACAATATTTAGATAAATGTTGTTGGCCTTTAATTAATATATGACTTTATATGGTAATATACAGTATTTTACATTTTATTTACTGCTATAAATAATACATCTTTATAATCAAAGAGTTTAAAGCATATTAAAGTGACAAAAATGCTTTTCTTCCCAAGAAAACACATGTATTTGTCCTAACGTGTGTCTTTGTACATGCTTTATTGCTTTCATTAAACAGTGTACGCAAACATCTAAAATTTATCTGCACGGGGCTTCCCTGGTGGCACAGTGGTTGAGAATCTGCCTGCTAATGCAGGGGACACGGGTTCGAGCCCTGGTCTGGGAAGATCCCACATGCCGCGGAGCAACTAGGCCCGTGAGCCACAACTACTGAGCCTGCGCATCTGGAGCCTGTGCTCCGCAACAAGAGAGGCCGCGATAGTGAGAGGCCCGCGCACCGCGATGAAGAGTGGCCCCCGCTTGCCACAACTAGAGAAAGCCCTCGCACAGAAACGAAGACCCAACACAGCCAAAAATATAAATAAATAAATAAATAATAAAATTGATCTGCACATTTTTTAGTCTAACATTTTACCCTGAACAGAGACAGGTTCCTTTGAATGACAAATCCTTTAGCTGTTCACATTTATGAAAATGGTAATTCTTTGATGTTAGTTGTCTGGATGATTTTTCCCCCATTTGCAGATGAAAATCAAACAAGATAAGCACAGTAATTATGTTTTGACCAATGGAAAAGTGAGCATCCTACAATGAAAGTATGAATTACTCATGTTAACATATTCTTTCTCTGCCTGTTTTGCTCATTTATTTCTAAGAAGATCAAAATTCTCAATAATTATATTCATATATTAATTAATTTCTACATCAAACATTTATTGAGTAATTTGTATGTACCAAGTACTCCTGTAACTGCTATTGATGCCCTCGCGCAACTTATATGCTGGTAGTAGGAACAAGAAATCAACAGATTAACAATAAGTGTATTATATGATATACTGGAAAGTAGTGCTAAGTGCCTGAAGAAAAATGAAGCCAGATAAAAGGGGAGAAAATGGTAGATGAGAAGTAGGCTTACGTGGTCAAGTCATCTTAAGAGATAATGAAAATGAGCCATGCTATTATCTTGGGGAATATATTTCCAGGCAGAAGAAACAGCATACAAAACATGCTGGTATGTTTGAGTGATGGCAAGACACTTATTGTGGTTGAAATATATTGAAAGAGAAAGAGAGTGATAGAAAGTGACTGCCAAAGGCCAAATTATGTAGGGCTTCCTAAGCAAATAGTTTAGATTTTATCCCAAGGTGATGAAAGTTTGCTGGAGAATTAAATTTAGAAATTTAATAATTATTTTCTGCAGAATTTTATATCAAATGCTATTAGAGTGGGTTGACTGGTGTACCACAGAGACGCCAAAAAAAAATTTTTTTTGTATTTATTCATATAAGCAGCTCCAGATGTTTGTAAGTGTATATATGAAGTGGCAATATGAGGGTAGCTCCTATGTCATTCAGGGACTCAAACTTATGAAGACTATGCCATATTCAAACATATCTTCCAAAATTGCTAGAGTATTTTCATCCAGTTAGCAAAGGAAGAAAGAACTAGAGGATCTCACATACAGGTGCTTTTCAGGAACCAGGCCTGGAACTGGTAAATATCAGTGCTTTCACAGTATAATAGTCCAATAGCTAGAACTCATTCACATGGTCATGCTTAACTAAGTGATGAGAAATATAGTCTAGTTATGTGCCCAAATGAAGAAAAGAATGCATGGGAAGGTAGACATTTCTGCCATATCAATATTTTAGATTTCATAACATCATGAACACTATTTTCTGTGTATAAACCGATATTTTGTTGGATTTCAAAATTGTATTAATTTGATTGAGGTATAGTTATATGCAATGAAATGTACTCATTTAAAATGTACAGTATGAAGAGTTTTGAGAAATGTATACTTTATACCCAAGTAACCACCATCTCAAAGAACATTTCTGTTACTGCCAAAATCTCCCTGCCGGTGTTTTTTAGCTACTCATCTCCACCCCCAAATATAGGCAATCATCTGGTTTCTGTACTAATATAAATTAATTCAATCATTTTTAGAATTTCACATAAATGGCATCATGCAATATGCAGCCATTTGTATCTGACTTCTTTCAGCACAATATTTTTGAGATCATCCAAGTTGCTGCATGTTTCACTAATTTGTCCCTTTTTGTACTTAATAATACTCCACCGTATACACCGACCAGTTTAATGGACACTTGGCTTATTTTCAGTATTTTAGTATTATGAACTATGCTATTATAAACCTTCATGTGTAAGTGTACGGAAATATATTTTAATTTGTATTAGGTAAATACTTAAGGGCTACCTAGGTAATATTTTCTTGCTAACATTTGGTGCTGGCAGGTTGTTTGTTTGTTTTTAATTTTAGATATTCTAGAGGGTGTGCAATGGTACCTCTGCAGTTCTAATTTGCATTTTTCTAATAGTTAAAAGCATTTTATTAATTTCCTTCATGTAAATCTGTAAATCAATTATCTAGGTTTTCTTATTAGATGTTTCATATTTTCTAATATATGCATTCAATGCTATAAATTTCCCTGAGTACTGCTTTGTTTACAATACACAAATTATAATATTATTATGTTTTCATTTTCCTTTATGTCAAATAGCATATGATTTATATCATATGTTTTACTGTTACCTACATTTTACCTTATACATATATATGTGAAAACTCCTTTCTCTCTTTCTTTCTATCATATACATACATATATATACACACATATCACATATACACACACATACGTATATATAGTGGTCTGATGAATTAATCATTTATTTAAGCTGTTTTCCATTATTTTCATTTTAATTTCTTTTTTTAAAAAATACTGGATATGATCTACTCTATTGATTTCATGACCTGCTAAGGATTACTACATGCATTCTGTGACAGAATGGAATTGTGAAGAAAAAGAAAGCTTTGGACATGGAGTAAAATGCTAAGTTCACGGGTATTATTTCTGCCATTGTATCAGTCAGGAAAGGCAAAATTGTGGTTCTATAAAAGCTCCAAAATATTATTTAATAATATTTCTTACTTGCCCATGCCTTCTCTTCACTGCAAGTAGGCAAGGGATTTCTGCTCCTAATGGTAGGTCAGGGGCCCAAGCTGATGATGAAGCAGCATCACTGGATCTTAAACATCACTGAAGGAAAAGGAAAATTCTAGTGTATGGATCTTACCTATGTCTAGAATGGTGAATAATAGAAATATTTTGCAAAAAGCACTAATGATTATTGCATTCATTTACTAGTTGCCTCTTATTAGAAACTTTAGCAACAACAATTTAATTTTTATTTTAATTTCTTGCTAATATTAGCAAATATCAAAAATGGCCTTATAAATATATCTCATAAATACAGCTTGTCTATGGCTTGACCACAGGCTCTGGAATATGTCTAATTACTTATGTTCCCACAGCTGGCTTCATATCTTGGACTTACATAATTAGCGTTTCATCTTTTTTGATCTTGCAATGTTTTAGAAACTTCTCCTAGAAAAGACAAATCCTGAGATTTTTATCTCAGGGAAGGGATTACATTTTTTTTACAATTAAATTTATCAATAATAAAATCTTCTATAATCTGGTTAGTTTCTTTCCTGGTATGGAGGATGAATTATAAAATTAATAATTATACATACTGCAACTGAATTTTTTAAATAAAACTGGCAGTAAGAAATTGATATTTCTTTCTTTGTTCAATTTACAAATGATTACTTTCTAATCTCAGAAGTAAAGTTACGTTATACTTATCGAATTACTTGCTATGATTTAATTTATCATCTGTTGATTTTGCTAAACGTTGTGGCAGAACTGATATTTAGCATTCACCATTTGCCACCGAAATGATGAAAGAGAAGGATGGTACAACTTGCTAAGTTTGATCATGTTTGAAACAACAAAGCAATCTGCCTGTACTTTGCTGATGACATTCTTTCTCCTATCTAGTTGAATTCAGTGACAATAACATAAGGTGGTTTACCAGATTATTTTAGGATTAATGTAATAGAAGCTATATTTACATAAATATAATGTTAGTTGCCAAGTTAAAATTTAAAAAGTCTTGTTATTTTTTGTAATATTTATGCATTAACTTCTGAAGATTAACAAATTTTTACATACACACTTTGTTTTTTTCCATGCCTGCTGAAAGATAAGGTTGAAAGAGGGACATCATTGTTTTATCCTTAGGACACATTTTTTTTTAAAATTAGTTCTTAAAATGTAAAAATAAATGTTATTTTATTTTGCCAGACATAACAACAATTAAAGTTGCATCTTAGTTTTAGAAAGGAACAAAAAGAACAAGATGTCTCTAAAAAGAATCATTCGACTTCATATGAAAGTACTATCTTATCTTGGTAAAGGATTGTTTGAAATTATGCAGGCAATATCGTGACTACAATTTTTAACTGTGTCAAGTCATGTTCCGAAAAGATTAAATCAATTTTTTTTCCTGATTATGGATTCTTTGTTATACCTGTGAAGTTGTTTCAGTGGAGGAGCCTTCCCTTTTCACTGTTAAAAACATATTAGTTATAAAAATATGACCAAATATCTTATGATTGTTGAGCAATCAATATATAAGTATGAGCAATATGTGTAATTACACAAAGGTTACTAGTTTTATAGACAATGAAATAATGAACTTAGTGTAATTTTTCCTCCAAAATTTAAATAATAGTTTTGAAAACTATTAATTACTTTTTCTCAATTCTTTCTTTAATTGTAAGTCTATAAATTACATATAGGAAATTACAAAAGAATGATATACTCTCCTCTTGGCATTCTTTGAAAAATAATCTTTCACATTAATAGTGTACTAGAGAGGGAAAAGTGTTTCTTGATATTGTGTATATTTTAAAATATATATTTGTCCCCAATAAAATAATTGTATTATTTTACAATGCCATATTTTCTAGTATAATATGTAAACTTTATGTAGCATTTTTATAATGTATAAAATATAATTCCATCAGTAATTACTAGAGAGTAGTTTCACTGTGTGGGTGTGAGGTTGTTAGAAAGAGATGGTCACAAGAATACCAATAAATCAATCCAATTTACTGCAGGCATTTTCAAAATGACTTCATCTTCTGTTTTTGCACTTATTTTATGAGCATAATAATTATGACTTAGTGGTATAAAATTAAAGTAAACATCAATGAAGCAGCTCAAGTAAAAGTTGTTTTAGTAACGTCAGAAAAAAATTCATTATTTCTCTGTTCAAAAAACTAATTGCTAGTGGACCTAAGAAGGGCTGAAAGAGTGTGGTAGTACCTAGGCAACCGGCTTTGTGAGGGTTAGCATCTGACCTCTTGAGAAAACACAGCAGATCACTGAAATGAGCAACTATTAGCAATGATATTATAAAGGCTTCTTCAGGGCAGCTAACTTGTTTGCAGACACTGTGACACAGATATATGTTACACCTGCATTTCAAATGAGTCCTCTCTTCATTTTGTAGTTTATTTGGGGCTGGAAAGTTTCCAGGTGATTACAATTAAAACTGTTTCACCGAACTTTTTTTTTAAATTAAGTAATAGCATCTATTCATTTTAGGAGTATCTCTCGGTAGGGTTGTACCAGGAAACATGCTTTCTATGTCCAAAGTAAATAAAGCTTAGATTATAACTGCAGAATTCTATTTGACTTTAAGTTATGAATTGTATCTACTTAAAGAAGTAATAATTTATTCAAAATTGAACATGCTTTAATTAATTACATACCGGTTTATACAATTATTCAAACACATAAGCTAAGTGTCTGTTATATACCAGACAATTCAAGTTTGTGGTGGTGAAGATGAATTAACAAGTCAGTTTGTTTTATCAAAGTATACAATACAGCTCATCAAAGAAATGCAGGCATAGAAATAAAGGCAACATGGCATTACAGGCTACAATGTGGTGCTAAATAGTGCAATCAGTTCTTTCCAACAAAGGTGACTGGTAGCACACAAAGCTTCATTGTCATGGTTTTGTAAAAATCATGTCCTGAAAGATGAGTATCCGTTTTCTAGGATATTTCTTTCAATGTTTTTGAACATGCACCAGAGTTACAAATACAACCTACACTGCAAAACAGCCTATAACTCAGACACACACACATATGAACACATAGACACACACTCATAATAATTACAGAAACTAAAGTTTCATGAAATCGTACGTATCCCTATTGTGTTTGATGCACTCATATTTTCAATTCTATTTTATTCAATTTTTACCCCTAAATTGATTTCACAACCCCACTAATGGGTTATGATCCTCTAATCCATTATCTCAGTTTCAAAAACACTGCACTAGAAGTGATAATCCTGGTAATTGGGGGTAGTGGAACGATTTTAAGCATAGGAATTATAGGAGCAAGAAAGAAAATTTTATGTTTACAATGGAAAGGTGAGTGGAGTGAGAAGCCAGAAAAGGAGTTATTTTGTATGTGTGTGTTTTCTCCCTTATCTTTTTTTGTTTATGGCTTCTGATAAATCCTTTTAAATCAATAATTTGAGATATGGGTGAGTCCCACTTTAACCTAAGCATAGGAGAGATATACCTGGTTGAATCTGTTAATCATATAGTCTGGTAGAAAAAGAATAATAACAAAGTTATGTGCACAGCTAAATAGTATTCACAGAATAAGAGCTATATACTTTCAGCTTAGCCCTTATAAGTTCAGAATCTCATCACTTCAAAAGAGGTTTAGTAAACATGTGATAAGTGCAGAAATTAAATAAGTCAATTCCCATATAATCTAAAGAAGTCACTTTAGAATTGGTAATAGTCAATGAAAAGTTGTCAATTAAATTATCAAAAAAATAGTTGCTATTATTATAATTTCCCAGAATTGTGCCTTGGGAACATTTTAAATTATGGTTACAAAAGAAATTCTCTAGAAATCCTCTTATGTAACTATCCTTAAGACATTGTCAAATGGTGAAATAATCTCCTTCTCAATCTCAGAAGATTTTACAATGTCCTCTCTGGTTCTGCTGTTTAAATTTTCAGAAATAATTCTGTTAACCACTGGGTACCTAGAAGAGCCAGAGGTCATAATGCTTTCAAATTTAGTCCAGATATATAAACAATCTGCATGCATTTTGTAGAACGATATAAACACCAGGGCATAATATATTAGTATTAATGAAAGTTAAATTAAATTATGGAAATAAGTCTTTATTACATGAGTTTGGTTGCTTAACCAAGCAAAAGAGGTCAACTTTGCCACTACTCACTTCCTTTCCCTTTTTCACTCCTTATAATGTGACAAAGAACCACAGAAATAAGTTTTTTATTTTTCCAAATCCAAACTCTTGAAAGTAAAAAATACAACTGTTAGAAATACTTTATCACCATTCTAACACATTTTGGAAGAAAAAATTTGATCCTTGGACATTTTACTCCAAGGAAAATGTCCTAGAGCACTGAAAAGCAGAGAAAGCCACATGCAAAACGTGATATGATTTGACACAAGCTGCAAATCCTAATGTGCCAGCCCAGGCTTCTCTGCCTATCACTGTGCCCACTTCAAGGATTCTATGGGAAAGCAACAAGTGCTAGATGAACTCTATTATTTGCTCTCAGCCACCTGGTGTGATGACTTATTCTGACTGCACCACAGCCATCAGACCTGTGGAGAAGGCATTTACTTAGTTCTCAGCATTCAGTGTGACACCGGGGACCAATGTGATTTAATATATAGCTTCTCATCAGTCAATAACGTTCACCATGAGGGTTATACCATTCCCCGAACTTCATACCTAAAATGATATTATCTAAACCTTGATTGATTATCTATAGACACATAATACTGTAAGCTTCTTCTCCAGTGACTTAAATTGACACTTTCTCCCTCTTTCAAATTTTCCCGTTGCGTCCTCTGAAACTCCAATCATTCCATGATTGATAATCTCCCCATCTCCTGCCCTTAGCCTTCAGTACAGTATTCTTTGAGAATAACCATTTCTTATAGTGCACACATTATCTCACCTCAACCCTGAAGCAGCTTCAAGGAAATGGCTTTTCCTTTAATAAAACCCCTGCTTCTTTGCTTCTTTGAGGCTTATTCCAGAGTTTGACTACTTTTTACTCCTATATTTCCTCAGGCTATTTAATCTATAGACTCTTCTATTTTCTTCCTTACCAGTACTGTCGTCTGTCAAAGCTTACTTTTCTTCAAGTGCAAGTCCCATTCTTTGAACTGTTGTCTTTCAGATCTTCTAAATACCAATATCCTTTTTCTTTTCCATAATCCTGGAATAAAAAAAAATCTCCGAATAAATATAAAGCCTGTCTATGTGCTTATAGCATGCTAGTGATCACTGCTAGGAAAAAAATCCTACAACAGAGCATAATAAATGAGTCTTCAATATTACCTTCAATATTACCTACAACATTTATTACGCTGTTTGGTCTGGCAATCTTTACAATGCTTTCTTCTTAAACTTTTATGTCTCTACCCAAACACATCCTCAACAGAAAACATTTCCTCTTAACAGAGATGGATAGTTGAGAAACAGCACAGGATTTCTTTTCTTATGAGTATCTTAATTTTTCAGCACAGTTGGGCTTATTAATGATAATCCTGTTTGTGTTGTAAGTAGTGATGGTAAGTTTTTGTTCAGAAATAAAGCATTTTATGAAGCACCAGAGAATAAAACTTAAAATACCATGAGAATAAACTTAGATCCAAGCAACTTTCTCTTAGTTCTCATTATCCAAAATAAATAAATAAATAAGTGAGAGAGACGGAGAGAGATTCCTCCTAAAAATTATGAAGAAACGGAGACCTTCAAGACAGCAAACATGTAAGATGTGGTGATCACCTTCCTCCCCACAAATACATCAGAAATACATCAACATGGGGAACAACTCCTAGAGAACACCCACTGAACGCTGGCAGAAGACCTCAGACTTCCCAAAAAGCAAGAAACTCCCCACGTACCTGGGTAAGGCAAAAGAAAAAAGAAAAAACAGAGACAAAAGAATACGTATGGGACCTGTACCTCGGGGAGGGAGCTGTGAAGGAGGAGAAGTTTCCACACATTAGGAAGCCCCTTCACTGGCAGAGGTGGGGGGTGCCAGGGAAACCTTCAGAGCCACAGAGGAAAGCTCAGCAACAGGGGTGCGGAGGGCAAAGCGGAGAGATTACCGCACAGAGGATCGGAGCCGAGCAGCACTCACCAGCCCGAGAGGCTTGTCTGCTCACCTGCCGGTGCAGTCGGGGGCTGGGAGCTGAGGTTTGGGATTCAGACTGGGGTTGGCTGCGTGAACACAGCCTGAAGGGGGCTAGTGCGCCACAGCTAGCCAGTAGGGAGTCCGGGATAAACTCTAGAAATGCCTAAGAGGCAAAAGACCATTGTTTCGGGATGCGCGAGGAGAGGGGATTAAGAGAACCGCCTAAACGAGCTCCAGAGACGGGCGCGAGCCACGGCTATCAGCACAGACAGCAGGGACGGACATGAGACGCTAAGGCTGCTACTGCAGCCACCAAGAAGCCTGTGTGCAAGCACAGGTCACTGTCCACACCACCCCTCCTGGGAGCCTGTGCAGCCCGCCACTTGCCAGGGTCCCGGGATCCAGGGACAACTTCCCGGGGAGAACACACGGCACGCCTCAGGCTGGTGTAACGTCACGCCCGCCTCTGCCGCCGCAGGCTCGCCCCGCATTCCGTACCCCTCCCTCCCCCCGGCCTGAGTGAGCCAGAGCCCCCAAATCAGCTGCTCCTTTAACCCCGTCCTGTCTGAGCAAAGAACAGACGCCCTCAGGCGACCTACATGCAGAGGCAGGCCCAAATCCAAAGCTAAACCCCAGGAGCTGTGTGAACAACAAAGAGAAAGGGAAATTTCTCCCAGCAGCCTCAGGAGTGGCGGATTAAATCTCCATAATCAACTTGATGTACCCTGCATCTGTGGAATACCTGAATAGACAATGAATCATCCCAAATTGAGGAGGTGGACTTTGGGAGCAATTATATATATATATATATATATATATATATTTTTTTTTTTTTTTCCCCCTTTTTCTCTTTTTGTGCTTCTGGGTGTGATTTTGTCTGGATAGCTTTGCTTTTACCATTTGTCCTTAGGGTTCTGTCTGTTCATTTTTTTTGTTTTTTTTTTGTTTTTAGTATACTTTTTAGCACTTGTTATCATTGGTGATTTGTTTTTGGGTTTGGATGCTCTCTCCTTTCTTTCTTTTATTACTCAAAAACAATTTTTAATAATTAATTTTTATTTCAATAACTTTATCTTATTTTATCTTCTTCTTTCTTTCATTCTTTTTTTGCTTTTATTCTGAGCTGTGTGGATGACAGGATTTTGGTGTTCCAGCCAGACATCAGGGCTGTCCCTCTGAGATGGGAGAGCCAAGTTCAGGACAGTGGTCCACGAGAGACCTCCCAGCTCCACTCAACAACCAGCAAGATACAGTGCTGGACACCCTATGTCAAACAACTAGCAAGACAGGAACACAACCCCATCCATTAGCAGAGAGGCTGCCTAAAATCATAATAAGGCCACAGACACCCCAAAACACACCACCAGACGTGGACCTGCCCACCAGAAAGACAAGATCCAGTCTCATCTACCAGAACACAGGCATTAGTCCCCTCCACCAGGAAACCTATGCAACCCAATGAGCCAACCTTAGCCACTGGGGACAGACACCAAAAACAACGGGAACTACGAAC
>NC_041219.1:18960652-18964577 GCF_002837175.3 Physeter macrocephalus | reverse complement strand
CTACAGTGCTGGACACCCTATGCCAAACAACTAGCAAGACAGGAACACAACCCCATCCATTAGCAGAGAGGCTGCCTAAAATCATAATAAGGCCACAGACACCCCAAAACACACCACCAGACGTGGACCTGCCCACCAGAAAGACAAGATCCAGTCTCATCTACCAGAACACAGGCATTAGTCCCCTCCACCAGGAAACCTATGCAACCCAATGAGCCAACCTTAGCCACTGGGGACAGACACCAAAAACAACGGGAACTACGAACGTGCATCCTGCGAAAAGGAGACCCCAAACACAGTAAGTTAAGAAAAACGAGAAGACAGGGAAACACACAGCAGATTAAGGAGCAAGGCAAAAACCCATCAGACGTAACAAATGAAGAGGAAATAGGCAGTCTACCTGAAGAAGAACTAAGAATAATGATAGTAAAGATGATGCAAAATCTTGGAAATAAAATGGAGAAATTAAAAGAAACGTTTAACAAGTACCTAAAAGAACTACAAAGCAAACAAACAGTGATGAACAACACAATAAACGAAATTAAAAATTCTTTAGAAGGGATAAATAGCAGTATAACTGAGGCAGAAGAACGGATAAGTGACAGGGAAGACAAAAGAGTGGAATTAACTACTGCAGAGCAGAATAAAGAAAAAAGAATGAAAAGAACTGAGGACAGTCTCAGAGACATCTGAGACAACATTAAACACATGAATGTTCAAATTATAGGGGTCCCAGAAGAAGAGAAAAAGAAAGGGTCAGGGAAAATATTTGAAGAGACAATAGTTGAAAATTTCCCTAACATGGGGAAAGAAATAGTTAATCAAGTCGAGGAAGCAAAGAGAGTCCCATACAGGATAAATCCAAGGGTAAACACGTCAAAACACATATTAATCAAACTATCAAAAATTAAATACAAAGAAAAAATATTAAAAACAGCAACGTAAAAACAACAAATAACACACAAGGGAATCCCCATAAGGTTAACACCTGATATTTCAGCAGAAACTCTGCAAGCCAGAAGGGAGTGGCAGGATATATTTAAAGTGATGAAGGAGAAAAACCTACAGCCAAGATTACTGTACCCAGCAAGGATCTCACTGAGATTTGACAGAGAAATTAAAACCTTTACAGACAAGCAAAAGTTAAGAGAATTCAGCACCACCAAACCAACTTTACAACAAATGTTAAAGGAACTTCTCTAGGAGGGAAACACAAAAGATGGAAATTACCTACAATAACAAACCCAAAACAATTAAGAAAATGGTAATAGGAACATACATATCGATAATTACCTTAAATGTAAATGAATTAAATGTTCCCACCAAAAGACATAGACTGGCTGAGTGGATACAAAAACAAGACCCATATATATGCTGTCTACAAGACACCCAATTCATACATAGGGAAACATACAGACTGAAAGTGAGGAGATGGAAAATGATATTCCATGCAAATGGAAATCAAAAGAAAGGTGGAACAGCAATTCTCATATCAGAAAAAACAGACTTTAAAACAAAAACTATTACAAGAGACAAAGAAGGACATTACATAATAATAAAGGGATCAATCCAAAAAGGAGATATAACAATTGTAAATATTTATGCACCCAACATAGGAGCACCTCAATACATAAGGCAAATACTAGCAGCCATAAAAGGAGAAACTGACAGTAACAAAATAATAGTAGGGGACTTTAACACCCCACTTTCACCAATGGACACATCGTCCAAAATGAAAATAAATAAGGAAACACACGCTTTAAATGATACATTAAACAAGATGGACTTAATTGATATTTATAGGACATTCCATCCAAAAACAACAGAAAACACATTCTTCTCAAGTGCTCACGGAACATTCACCAGGATAGATCATATCTTGGGTCACAAATCAAGCCTTGGTAAATTTAAGAAAACTGAAATCATATCAAGTATCTTTATGATAGTGAAGATCAATAAAACTAAAAGCTGGTTCTTTGAGAAGATAAACAAAATTGATAAACCATTAGCCAGACCCATTAAGAAAAAAAGGGACAAAGACTCAAATCAATAGAATTAGAAATGAAAAAGGAGAAGTACACTGCAGAAATACAAAGGAACATGAGAGATTAGTATAAGTAACAATATGACATTGAAATGGACAACCAAGAAGAAATGGACACATTCTTAGAAAACCACAACTTTCCGAGACTGAACCAGGAAGAATAGAAAATATAAATAGACCAATCACAAGCACCGAAATTGAAACTGTGATTAAAAATCTTCCAACAAACAAAAGCCCAGGACCAGGTGGCTTCACAGGCGAATTCTATCAAACATTTAAAGAAGAGCTAACACCTATCCTTCTCAAACTCTTCCAAAATATAGCAGAGGGCGGAACACTCCCAAACTCATTCTACGAGGTCACCACCATCCTGATACCAAAATCAGACAAAGATGTCATAAAAAAAGAAAACTACTGGCCAATATCACTGATGAACATAGATGCAAAATTCCTCAACAAAATACTAGCAAACAGAATCCAACAGCACATTAAAAGGATCATACACCATGATCAAGTGGGGTTTATCCCAGGACTGCAAGGATACTTCAATATACACATCAATCAATATGATACACCATATTAACAAATGGAAGGAGAAAAACCATATGATCATCTCAATACATGCAGAGAAAGCTTTCGACAAAATTCAACACCGATTTATGATAAAAACCCTCAGGAAAGTAGGCATAGAGGGAAGTTTCCCCAACATAATAAAGGCCATATATGACAAATCCATAGCCAATATCATCCTCAATGGTGAAAAACTGAAACCATTTCCACTAAGATCAGGAATAAGACAAGGTTGCCCACTCTCACCACTATTATTCAACAGAGTTTTGGAAGTTTTAGCCACAGCAATCAGAGAAGAAAAAGAAATAAAAGGAATCCAAATCGGAAAAGAAGCAGTAAAGCTGTCACTCTTTGCAGATGACATGATACTGTACATTGAGAATCCTAAAGATGCTACCAGAAAACTACTAGAGCTAATCAATGAAATTGGTAAAGTAGCAGTATACAAAATTAATGCACAAAAATCTCTTTCATTCCTGTTCACCAATGATGAAAAATCTGAAAGAGAAATTAAGAAAACACTCCCATTTACCATTGCAGCAAAAAGAATAAAATATCTAGGAATAAACCTTCCTAAGGAGACAAAAGTGCTGTATGAAGAAAATTATAAGACACTGATGAAAGAAATTAAAGATGATACAAATAGATAGATAGAGAGATATACCATGTTCTTGGATTGGAAGAATCAACATTGTGAAAATGACCAAACTACCCAAAGCAATGTACAGATTCAATACAATCCCTATCAAACTACCACTGGAATTTTTCACAGAACTAGAACAAAAAATTTCACAATTTGTATGGAAACACAAAAGACCCCGAATAGCAAAAGCAATATTAAGAAAGAAAAAGGGAGCTGGAGGAATCAGGCTCCCTGACTTCAGACTATCGTACAAAGCTACAGTAATCAAGAGAGTATGGTACTAGGGCTTCCCCGGTGGCACAGTGGTTGAGAATCCGCCTGCCGATGCAGGGGACATGGGTTCGTGACCTGGTCTGGGAGGATCCTGCGTGCCGCGAAGTGGCTGGGCTGTGAGCCATGGTCGCTGGACCTGCGCGTCCGGAGCCTGTGTTCCGTGATGGGAGAGGCCACAACGGTGAGAGGTCCACGTACCACAAAAAAAAAAAAAAAAAAAAAGAGTATGGTACTGTCACAAAAACAGAAATATAGATCAATGGAAGAGGATAGAAAGCCCAGAGATAAACTCACCCACATATGGTCACCTTATCTTTGATAAAGGAGGCAAGAGTATACAGTGGAGAAAAGACAGCCTCTTCAATAAATGGTGCTGGGAAAACTGGACAGCTACA
>NC_041219.1:18951770-18960556 GCF_002837175.3 Physeter macrocephalus | reverse complement strand
ATGGAAATAAAAACAAAAATAAACAAATGGGACCTAAGGAAACTTAAAAGCTTTTGAACAGCAAAGGAAACCATATACTAGACGAAAAGACAAGCCTCACAATGGGAAAAAATATTTGCAAATGAAGCAACTGACAAAGGACTAATCTCCAAAATTTACAAGCAGTTCATGCAGCTCAATAACAAAAAAAGAAACAACCCAATCCAAACATAGGCAGAAGATCTAAACAGACATTTCTCCAAAGAAGATATACAGATTGCCAACAAACACATGAAAGAATGCTCAACATCATTAATCATTAGAGAAATGCAAATCAAAACTACAATGAGATATCATCTCACACCAGTCAGAATGGCCATCATCAAAAAATGTACAAACAATACATGCTGGAGAGGGTGTGGAGAAAAGGGAACCCTCTTGCACTGTTGGTGGGAATGTAAATTGATACAGCCACTATAGAGAACAGTATGGAGGTTCCTTAAAAAACTGAAAACAGAACTACCACATGACCCAGCAGTCCTACTACTGGGCATATAGCCTGAGAAAATCGTAATTCAAAAAGAGTCATGTACCACAATGTTCACTGCAGCGCTATTTACAATAGCCAGGACATGGAAGCAACCTAAGTGTCCATCGACAGATGAATAGATAAAGAAGATGTGGCACATATACACAATGGAATATTACTCAGCCATAAAAAGAAACGAAATTGAGTTATTTGTAGTGAGGTGGGTGGATGTAGAGTCTGTCATACAGAGTGAAGTCAGAAAGAGAAAAACAAATACCATACGCTAACACACATATATGGAATATAAAAAAAAAAAAAAAAGAAAAGTTCTTAAGAACCTAGGGCCAAGACAAGAATAAAGACACAGACCTACTAGAGAATGGACTTGTGTATATGGGGAGGGGAAGGGTAAGCTGGGACAAAGTGAAAGAGTGGCATGGACATATATACACTACCAAACGAAAAATAGATAGCTAGTGGGAAGCAGCTGCATAGCACAGAGAGATCAGCTCAGTGCCTTGTGACTACCTGGAGGGGTGGGATGGGGAGGGTGGGAGGGAGGGAGATGCAAGAGGGAAGAGATATGGGGACATATGTATATGTATAACTGATTCACTTTGTTATAAAGCAGAAACTAACACACCATTGTAAAGCAATTATACTCCAATAAAGATGTTAATAAATAAATAAATAAATAAATAAATGCAAAATAAAGACTCCCAGATAGACAAAAAAAGAGGTAACTGTAAAGTTAAATTCCCCTCTCTACAAAATTATGTTTATCTTAGACCTCCTTCTTTGTGTTTGAAAACATTTGGTCAGTATAGAGCAGGGTTCTCTTAACTATTCATGATTGGCAAATTTATTATCTAAATTATTAATTTTAAATAATAATAAAATAAGTTTATATCCCATAAGAAATTCCCTGGTGATAGAAAAACCTTAGAAGCAAATTAGATAGCAAGGAAAAGTTATGTTTTAATGTAAAGTGTTTAGGAAAATCCATATTAGAGGTATTATATTTTCTGGCAACCAGAAGTTGACTATACTCAAAACAACAGTGAAATAATGGTTTACATTTAGATGTGTTCATACTTGGTAATAAACAGAGATTTCTATAAACCAGACTTGATTAAATGGTTATAAAGATAATTTCCTATAAAACCAGTCATTGCACCTTTTTTTTTTTTTGCGGTACGCGGGACTCTCACTGCTGTGGCCTCTCCCGCTGCAGTGCCCAAGCTCCGGACGCGCAGGCTCAGTGGCCATGGCTCACGGGCCCAGCCGCTCCGTGGCATGTGGGATCCTCCCAGACCAGGGCATGAACCCACGTCCCCTGCATCGGCAGGTGGACTCCCAACCACTGCGCCACCAGGGAAGCCCCCCAGTCATTGCATTTTAATCACTGTCTGCAAGCTCACTCTCGAGAAAATATCTGAATATCTATCATCATTCCTTAGCTATTACTTAGAAAATAAATGTAGCTCAGGGATTTAAGTGTCCCAGAAAACACAAGTTTTAAAGCACATTAAAAAGCTCATGGCTGGGCTTCCCTGGTGGTGCAGTGGTTGAGAGTCCGCCTGCCGATGCAGAGGACATGGGTTCGTGCCCCGGTCCGGGAAGATCCAACATGCCACGGAGCGGCTGGGCCCGTGGGCCATGGCCGCTGGGCCTGCGCGTCCGGAGCCTGTGCTTCGCAACGGGAGAGGCCACAACAGTGAGAGGCCCGCGTACCGCAAAAAAAAAAAAAAAACAAAAAAAAAACAACAACTCATGGCTTTAGAAAAATAAAAGTTTTTTGCATGCCTATTTACCAAAAAAAACATAAACTACTACTTTGTGAAATCAAACAATTTCACGTGTAAGTTTTACTATCCTTCATTCTGATTTTTAAAAAATCTCTCTTAAAAATATTACAGCATATTTTGGCTGATGTAAAATTTTAAATCTCAAAGGTATACTTTTTTTCAGATTACTTTTTTATTTATTCAATCACCAGGGCTACTCACATTCAACTGTTCACACCTGCAGGTGAATCAAAGCCAACTTTTAAGATGTTTTGGCATCTTACTTCTTCATAGGGGAAAAGAGAATGTCAAACTCTGGTTTTGCTGACCTTAAATTATAGCTTACATGGATATAGCAGCAGATATCCATGTCTTCTCCCCCTATTGGTCTGCTTTACTCTCAGTGATTCTTTTCTTCATGAGACTCTGCATGTAAAGATTAGTTGAGTATACATATAAAGGGGAATAATTTTGCTGGTGCTTCAGGATGCATTGCCTGATCCAACTGTAATGAATTATGGCATGTCTTTATGATTACTTCTACTAGATGACTGAATAATGTCTCATCATATATTCCTGAACTGTTTAAGTAATCATGTCTGCTATTGTAAGCTTTATCTGAGACTAATGGACTGCAATGTGAGTTGTGAGCCCTCAATTCAAGCTCAAGTATAATATGATACTTAACTTTTTTGCCCCAAAGGCTACATGATATGTGAAGATTATAAAAATATGTGTGCATGAACATGTGACTGTTGACTAACAATTCTGGCTTCTTTTCTGATTAAGAAAAAAGAAAGCACCTCAACATTAATAATCAAGTTTGTTATTGTTACCCATCCATAAAAGAAAACATTTTTAAGAAAAAAGTATAGTTTAATTGATTGGATAAAATGAAAAGCTTAAAATTTTTGGCCTAAATTTATAATTGTATACGTATTTATTTATCCAAGTTCTGAAATATTATTCATTCTTTCTTTTGACTCTTTGGTTTTTAGGTTACAGCATCTTAGGGGACTTAATTTTTTTAACTTTTAAAACCAAGATGGTGTATTCAAGTAAATGCATTTGTTTTTATTAACTACATAACAAAATGGGTTTAAAAAATGGACAATGAATTTCACTCCCATTAGATATAGTCACCTTGAATAAAGTCTGTAGCGGTTACTACGTCTAACCACTTGAAAGACATTATGCAAAGCTTTTAGACAGTATGTTGTGACAATAAAACCAAAATAGCACAAATCATACCAACAGAGCAAATCAGGAAGGGGGTGAGATGTGTCAACCAAAAATTGCTAAATCTAATGTTATGCTATCCTAAAAGAACAACATATTTCTTATACAGAGAGCTGCAGTTGAAGAGGGTGTAGAGATATTCTTTTTAGAAAAAAATATTGGAAAGACGCCGTAGGAGTAATCACTGAAAAATTCAGGATAATGGCTTTTCTGAATTGTAACTGTTTTAGAAAATATAAAGTCAGGAAGATATTAATAGTGATATAATAAATTTGTTTTTGAGAATGGCTTTCTGTATAAAATTTATCACCATAGGAAAATACCAGTTCCAAACAAAAACAAGTTGAATAAATGTGTTAGACATATGTTGGGGATACATTTATCATGATCTAAAAAGGATATTCCATTTATATATTTTACCATATTTAATGTATTATCTTTTTGATTAATTTCAGTATAAGAGTAATTATATAATATCTTGTAAAAGGAAGCTATTCATGTTTTTCTCCTTGTGAGGGCAGAAAAGATATTCTACATATGTGTAATCATGCCTTGAGCACATGATTTTCCACTTTTCCAAGAAGCCTACAAAACATTCTCACATACTTAAATTTATGCTCAACATCACTAATTAGAGAAATTCAAATCAAAACTACAATGAGGTATCACCTCACACCTGTCAGAAAGGTCATCATCAAAAAATCCACAAACAAGAAATGCTGGAGAGGGTATGGAGAAAAGGGAACCCTCTTGCACTGTTGGTGGGAACGTAAATTGGAACAGCCACTATGGAGAACAGTATGGAGGTTCCTTAAAAAAACTAAAATATAGAGCTACCACATGATCCAGCAATCCCACACCTGGGCATATATCTGGAGAAAAGCATAAGTCAAAAAGATACATGCACCCCAGTGTTCATTGCAGCACTATTTACAATAGCCAGGACAAGGAAACAACCTAAATGTCCATCAACAGAGGAATGGATAAAGAGGATGTGGTACATATATACAATGGAATATTACTCAGCTATGAAAAAGAATGAAATAATGCCATTTGCAGCGACATGGATGGGCCTAGAGACTGCCATTCTGAGTGAAGTAAGTCAGACAGAGAAAGACAAATATCATATGATATCACTTATATGTGGAATCTAAAAAATGGTACAAATGAATTTATGTATGAAACAGAAATTGAGTCACAGATGTAGAAAACAAACTTATGGTTACCAAGGGGGAAGCAGGGGTGGGATAAATTGGGAGATTGGGATTGACATATACACACTACTATTGGGTTGGCCAAAAATTCGTTCGGGTTTTTCCGTAGCATCTTACGGAAAAACCTGAACAAACTTTTTGGCCAACCCAATATATATAAAACAGATAACTAATAAGGACCTACTGTATAGCACAGGGAACTCTACTCAATACTCTGCAATGGCCTATATGGGAAAAGAATTTAAAAAAGAGTGGATACATGTATATTTATAACTGATTCACTCTGCTGTACAGCAGAAACTAACACAACATTGTAAGCCAATAAAAATAATTGCCTATTTTTAATTTGCCTGTATTTTTTATGCACTTGGCATTCAACCTATGCTAAGTGCATAAAATGATTACAAGTTTAGATATCTCATTTAGCAGTAGAACTTAAAAACGTGTCTTAAAAGAATGCATCATCATTCGTGGTGAGGAGAAATTGCAGTAGATCTCTAATGTGAACAATTAGAACTATATTCTAAGCCTGTTTAATACCACACTAGATGCTGTACTAGTCATATTAACTAAATGTCTCTATTAGAATTAAAATTCATTTAATTCTACTAGAACCATGAGTTTTTGTTAAATCCACTGAACACTGAAAATAAAATCAGTACTCATCAAAATAACTGGTAGAACTTTTGCTTAAAAGTAAGTATGTAAGTATGGTATAGTTAGGGAGGTAAGTCCAATATTTTCTTACAGTTGCCCATGACTACCACTGGATTCACTTAAAGCAAGAGTTAAGTAGTCCATGCCCTCAAAATTTAGGTGATATATTCTTAAGCTATGTTGAGAACTTATTCACAATTTTTCTCTAATTTGTCACCCATAACAAAGCAAAGAGACTACTGTGGAAATACATCTGAGTTGGATGTAAAAAAATCCATTCAGTTATTAGAAAACGTATAGGAACATATGCTAAATTACATCAAATTCATAAGGAAAATAAAATAGAAACATGTGTCCACAGGATTCTCCACAGGAAAAGAAAGAGGAGATTATATATGTGTATGTATGTGTATATGTACATATTACATATATACATATACACATACATACACATATATATGGGGAGAGAGAGAGAAATTGAGATTTATTTCAAGAAGTTGGCTTACCCAATAATGAGCTAATAAGCAAGTTGAAATGTGTATGGCTGGCTCACAGGCTAGAAACTCAGACAGTTGACACTGCGGACTTGAGGCAGAATTTCTTCTTTCTCGAAGAAACCTGTTTTGCTAAGTTGCCACATAAATCTAACCATCACAAGAACTAACCAATTAGTTTGTGACAACACAGCTGTAGTTACGTGAAGAATATGGAATGAAACAGATTTTACATAATACTCTCCTACTAATGCTCAACGTGGCCATTTCTTTAGAGTAGCTTTGTAACTCAGGGAGCAGAGCTATTTAAGATATCTGACCATGGTGGGAACCTGGGTCCCTCCATCTCTACAGTAATGAAGGTTAGTTTTCGGTGGGTCTACCAATCACTTAGTTTTCTTAGTTAATTAAAGAGACAGTATTGGTACAGAATGAAAATAACTGCACATTCTTGCTCTCTCCTTGAGTTTTATGGAAGGGATGATTTTCTAATGGGAGTGGTCGAGCAATCATATTCTGAGACATGGAATCTGCTATATAGCTGACTGACTTTATTACCACCTCCCCCTCCAGACTTTTACATTGATGTTGTCATGCATTTTGGTTCCAAATTTATTTCAAATTACAAAGTCTTTTAAAATACTGTTTTGTATGGACAATATTCATTTATATTTATCCATATTTTCCCCTTTCCACTGTTACTTGTTTTTTCTTGTATCACCATGTTTACATCTTGAACTTTTGCCTTTTGACTACAGAAATCAATTTTATGTTATTTTTAGTGCAGGTTTGTGTAGTGAGAAACTTCCTCAATATTTTTTGTTTTACAATACATCTTTCAAATTTATTTAAAGTTTTTTTCTGGGTATAGAATTCTAGTTTAGAGCTATTTTCTTTCAGCACGTTGAAGATAGTACTCCAAAGTCCTTGTACTTGAATCAGTTTTGTTGAGAAGTCAGGTCTCAGACTTATTACTCTTCTGAAATTAACGTGTCTTCTTTCACTAACTACTTTAAAGACTTTCTATTTGCCTTTGGTTTCATTTATGATATATTTTGTTATAATTTTCTTTATATATGTTCTGCTTGTGATTCATTGCAATATGTGGATTGATGTCTTGCATTAGCTTTGAAAAATTCTTGGCAAGTATTTCTTCAAATATTGCTTCATCTCCATTCCATTCTGTCTCTGGGACTCAAGGCAGACATATATTAGATGTTTCCAGTGCATCTCATGTATATTTTATGCTCTATTTTTCTATTAACATTCTTTGTTTCTCTGTTTCAATTTGACTGTTTTTAGTCACCTATGTTCCATTTCACAATGATTACGTTTTCTGCTCTGTCAAATGTATTGTGAAATCCGTATGCTACATTTTCAATCAGGTATTTGATTTTCCACTTCTTAAACGTCCATTTAATGCTCTCTTATAGATTTCAATTCTCCAGTGAATTTTTCCATAATTTCAAATACTTTTTTCTATTTTTTGCATTTTCTGGAACATATTAGTTGTTACTTAACTTTTTTCTATTAATTCTAATGTCTGAATTACCTTTTGGTTTGCCTCTATTGTCTGTTGCCTTCTCTAGGTTATCAGTCTTACTGTCTTATATTTTAACATGTCTAATAATTTTTTACTTTATGTCAATAAATTTGTTAGAAAAAAAATCACAGAGGCTCCAGATGATGCTGTATTCCAAGAGAAGGTATCTTCTTTCTTCTGTTAGGTGATAGGACTGAATTAAAGATGCTGTGTGGGGATGAAATAGTCTTTGGTGCCTTCAAATGATTTATTTTTTAAATTTATCCAGCTTTTTTCTAGTTGTTATCAGCAGAAGTATTGGCTTCCTATTACGTAATGTATCCTACTTGTATTGGAAGTCACAAGTGGCTAATTTAAATAAAGAATGAATAATTTTCCACAAGATGAAAGGAATGCTTGAAGTAGGAAATGAAAATTTAAGAAAATCCTAATCTAGTTTTGATAATGTTCAAGATTCAATAAGCCTGAATCAAAACTAATATAATAATAAAAATAAGATCATATACTAAAAAAAATCTAGATTGTTTAAGAAAGAGAGAAATATTTGTTTTTCCCTATGGTGGTACTCAACAAAAATTAACAGAGGAGAAGAGGGAAAAAAGAGACCACAGGGATTACTTGAAGAATTTATGCGTAATGCTATTGTATTTAGCAATTAATCATGACTCTTTCATCTTCAGTATACATTTTATTTTAACCTGATTTAATGCTATCTTCTTTAATTCTCCCGTAATCCCTGCTTTTTTTTTTTTTTTAGTAGTAATGTCACACTCTCTTGTTGGTTATATTTTAAAGTTTTCTATATTTCTTTGCTTCAGATATTTGACTTGTTAATGCCACTTATTTGGATTTGACTTTTGATGTTTTCCCCTAATCTTTCTGTTTTAGTATGTTGGTTTAGTTGATTCACATTAATTATGATAAATTACAAGTTGGGACTTTTCTGTCTCACCTATTTTGTGTTTTTCATGTTTTTATGCCAAATTTGTTTTATTTTTTCCTCTTTGCTGGATTTTGCTATTTTTGATGAACTTATATATTTAAGACACATATGCTATTTTCATTTTAACCACATATGTAAACTTTCCCTGCTAATAACATCAAAGCAATAAGATGATGCATTTACTTTCTTCATTTAGCTCCATCATTCATTCAGTTGTTGTGACGATAAAATGTTATTTCAAGAGACGGGCACGGAGCTGCCGAAGAGACAGGAGACTTTTTCTTGCCTCTTTGCTTCCCGGTGCGCGAGGAGAGGGGTTTAAGCGCGCTGCTTAAAGGAGCTCCAGAAACGGGCGCGGAGCTGCCGAAGAGACAGGAGACTTTTTCTTGCCTCTTTGCTTC
>NC_041219.1:18950450-18951742 GCF_002837175.3 Physeter macrocephalus | reverse complement strand
GAAGAGACAGGAGACTTTTTCTTGCCTCTTTGCTTCCTGGGGCACGAGGAGAGGGGATTAAGCACACCTCATAAAGGACCTGCAGAAACGGGTGCGAGCTGCGGCTGTCGGCGCGCACACCAGAGACGGGTGTGGGACGCTAGTGTTGCTGCTGCCGCCACCAAGAGGCCTGTGTGCGAGCACAAGTCACTCTCCACACCTCCCCTCCCGGGAGCCTGTGCAGCCCGCCACTGCCCGGGTCCCGGGATCCAGGGACAGCTTCCCCGGGAGAATGCGCGGCGCGCCTTGGGCCGGTGCAGCGTCACGCCAACCTCTGCCGCTGCAGGCTCGCCCCGCATCTGTGCCCCTCCCTCCCCCCAGCCTGAGTGAGCCAGAGCCCCTGAATCAGCTGCTCCTTTAACCCCGTCCTGTCTGAGCAAAGAGCAGACGCCCTTGGACAACCTACGCGCAGAGGTGGGGCCAAGTCTAAAGCTGAACCCCAGGAGCTGTGTGAACAAAGAGGAGAGGGGGACGTCTCTCCCAGCAGCCTCAGAAGCAGCGGATTAAAGCTCCACAATCAACTTGAAGTGCCCTGCATCTGTGGAAAACCTGAATAGACAGCGAAATATCCCAAGTTGAGGAGGTGGACTGTGGGAGCAAGATATATTACTATTTCCCCCTTTTTTTTCTTTTTGTGAGTGTGTATGTGTGTGCTGCTGTGTGAGATTTTCTCTGTATAGCTTTGCTTTCACCATTCATCCTAGAGTTCTGACCGACACTTTTTTTTAAAATTTTTCTTAATAATTATTTTTAATTTTAATAACTATATTTTATCCTACTTCATTTTGTCTTCTTCCTTTCTTTCTTCCTTTCTTTCTTCCTTCCTTTATTCCCTCTTTCCTTCCTTTCTTCCTTCCTCCCTTCCTTTCATCCTTCCTTCCTTTCTTTCTTTCCTTTCTATTTTTTTTCCCTTTTATTTTGAGCCGTGTGGATTAAAGGCTCTTGACACTCCAACCAGGCATCAGGGCTGTGTCTCTGAGGTGGGAGAACCAACCTCAAGACAAAGGTCCACAAGAGACCTCCCAGCTCCACGCAATATCAAATGGCGAAAATCTCTCAGAGATCTCCATCTCAACACCAAGACCCAGCTTCACTCAAGGACCAGCAACGTACAGTGCTGGACACCCTATGCCCAACAAATAGCAAGACAGGACTACAGACCCAGCCATTAGCAGAAAGGCTGCCTAAAATCATAATAAGGATACCAACATCCCCAAACACACCACCAGACGTGGACCTACCCACCAGAAAGA
>NC_041219.1:18948797-18949415 GCF_002837175.3 Physeter macrocephalus | reverse complement strand
TAAATATTTATGTACCCAACATAGGAGCACCTCAATACATAAGGCAAATACTAACAGCCATAAAAGGGGAAATCGACAGTAACACAATCATAGTAGGGGACTTTAACACCCCACTTTCACTAATGGACAGATCATCCAAAATGAAAATAAATAAGGAAACACAAGCTTTAAATGATACATTACACAAGATGGACTTAATTGATATTTATAGGACATTCCATCCAAAAACAACAGAATACACATTTTTCTCAAGTGCTCATGGAACATTCTCCAGGATAGATCATATAGTGGGTCACAAATCTAGCCTTGGTAAATTTAAGAAAACTGAAATCGTATCAAGTATCTTTTCTGACCACAATGCTATGAGACTAGATATCAATTACAGGAAAAGATCTGTAAAAAATACAAACACGTGGGGGCTAAACAATACACTACTTAATAACGAAGTGATCACTGAAGAAATCAAAGAGGAAATCAAAAAATACTTAGAAACAAATGACAATGGAGACACGACGACCCAAAACCTAGAGGATGCAGCAAAAGCAGTTCTAAGAGGGAAGTTTATAAAATACAGTCCTACCTTAAGAAACAGGAAACATCTTGAATAAACAACCTAAC
>NC_041219.1:18883406-18946530 GCF_002837175.3 Physeter macrocephalus | reverse complement strand
TTGATTCTTCCAATCCAAGAACATGGTATATCTCTCCATCTATTTGTATCATCTGTTCATTGCAGCTCTATTTACAATAGGCAGGACATGGAAGCAACCTAAGTGTCCATCAACAGATGAATGGATAAAGAAGATGTGGCACATATATACAATGGAATATTGCTCAGCCATAAAAAGAAATGAAACTGAGTTATTTGTAATGAGGTGGATAGACCTGGAGTCTGTCATACAGAGTGAAGTAAGTCAGAAGGAGAAAAACAAATACCGTATGCTAACACATATATATGGAATGTAAGAAAAAAAATGTCCTGAAGAGATTAGTGGTAGGACAAGAATAAAACACAGACCTACTAGAGCATGGACCTGAGGATATGCGGAGGGGGAAGGGTAAGCTGTGACGAAGTGAGAGAGTGGCATGGACATATATACACTACCAAATGTAAAATAGATAGCTAGAGGGAAGCAGCCGCATAGCACAGGGAGATCAGCTCTGTGCTTTGTGACCACCTAGAGGGGTGGGATAGGGAGGGTGGGAGGGAGGGAGATGCAAAAGGGAAGAGATATGGGAACATATGGATATGTATAACTGATTCACTTTGTTGTAAAGCAGAAACTAACACACCATTGTAAAACAGTTATACTCCAATAAAGATGTTAAAAAAATAATAATAATAATTCTCAGACAAAAAAATGTTATTTCAGATACATGTCATTAGTAATTGTAGATTATGTTCATTTAATTTTTATGTCATGATTCTTACAGGTGCTTTCATTATCATGGTGGTAATAATTATTAGTAAACACAAGTTTTCATAGTTTTACTGATAATTTCTTTCCCTTGTCTCTTTTTTTCTTGATTTCTTTAGAGAATAAAATAATTTCTTGATAGATTATGTTTTGACTATATTTTTCAGGAGATTTTATGGATGTTTTATTTCTTCCACCCTTAGACATCTGATACTTTGTGTCTTTTGCACTTACACAAGGATTATAATACACCTGGTTAAAATTCTTCGATTGAAGTACTTTTTCTTTAAACAATTATTACTAAATATTTTTTATCACTTAGAACTAATGTTAAGCCCCACATTATTCTATTATGAAAGTCTGTTTTTGTTTTCCCCTCATATGGCTTAGCCACATTACTTGTTCTCAAAATAAACTTAAAATACCAGGATATTTCTTGAGGGAGCTCAAATTCTATAGATTTTGCTTGTTAATCAGTGAGACATTAGGGGAATTATCTTTTATCTCTTCTTTGATTATTGTCTATCCCATTATAACCTGTTCTCTAATTCTAGAATATTAATTTGTCAGTGTTCCTTCTTTATTCTGTTTTCCATTATTTATATTTTCTGTAACGGAGTCATTGTATACTTGGATAAAGGACAACAATCCTAATATTACGTGAAGTGATTGGATGTTATTATAATGATACATGTATATGTGAAAAAGACATTTATTTTACACATAAATATACTTAATAAAAACTGAACAACTCCGATAAAATGCTTGGATCTGCGGACCATAGAAAGAAGCAACACAGTGCAGTAGATAAAAGCATTGTCACTAGAATCAGTCAACCTATGAACCTGTGGCACTCTTTAGAAGTTATCTGAGCTCAGACAAGTTACTTAAGCTTTCTGTATCTCTGCTTATTCAACTATGAATAGAGATAATACAATTGCCTACCAAATGGATAAAAATACCTCAGGTTAACCCTTCTGGAATACACAGGAAGAAAAGTATAAGTTCTCCCAATAAGAAACTGTGTATTTCTTATTGAATAATTCTTATTTACATTCTGTCATATTCACATTTATTGAATGATGTAATATTCTTTTGAATATTCTTATATCAGTACTACATATTGGAATACCTTGCTTGCTAGATTTATTTTTCCTGAATAAAATCCCCAACCAGATTACACTTACTATAGACTCTTTTTTCTTTATTGCAGTCTAAAAGTGGTGATACTCAAAGTATAAAGGAAACCTCTGCCTTATTTAATTCAATAAGAAATTTACATTAAGTTCCTTTATAATTAAATTCATTCAAGATAATTAAAAATAATTGCAGAAGCCATAAAAATTATTAATAAAAATTAAAGATAACTCAAATATGTATTAGATGACATGAATAAAATAGTAGCAAACATTAGTAATCTTTTCCCACATAGCATCCTTTTTTTAATGTTATACTTTTGTTATTGTTATTATGTCAAATATACTTTAAAAAAGTCATTGCTGCCACTCATGAACATAAAGTAAATGAAACCCTGCTAATACTTCTGCTTTTCTTCTTCATCTTAAAAAATTATTTCCTAGAAAAATTTTTCATAGAAAAGTTTAAGCAGCATTCCTCATCTCAATTTGATGATTATTATCACTTAAAAAAAAAACCTTTTACATCAATAATAATACAATATACAATAGCTATAACTATCAAAACTTTGGAGTTTCTCAAGTGTAAAACTCATCACGACATGGCAATAGAGATTTGGCTTTTGCTTTTTTTGAAGAATTGATCTAAACTCCACATCCTTAGCTGGAATCCTGCAGTATTTTCTTTGGCTTTCATGTTTTGAAATGTGGCAGTATAGTTGTAAATGCAATGTCTGATGGAAACTGTTGAGTGCCAAAGGGCCCACAATTTGAATTGACAAAGATCCCATTAAAGAGATCAAGAGTTAACATTTCATAATGTTTTTATAAAAGAAATTGACAGAGTGCTGACTCATCCAATTAGAAAACTGGCATAGAAATAAGCCAGGCAGAAAAGCTGGAAATGGACCTCAAATACTGGTCCTAGAGAAAAAGAAAGTTAATTAGATTACTTTACAGAAAGCAAAGACTTTAAATTACTGAGACAATGTCTTGAAAAATTTTAACTAGTGAGATCTATATTTTCCAAGTTGCAAATTTCTAAGGGAAAGAGAATAATGAACATAGTGGAGGTGAAGTCTAGAAAGTGTTAAGTAGGCAAAGGATTCTCTCTGATAGCTTTGTAGTTAGTAACTTTACTCTTCAGTGGAAAAGTTTGGGCAGTTGAAAGCCTAGTGAAAGGCACATTTTATATCTCTTTTTCATTTTTAAATCTTTTTCAATGTACCTCCTCTTTGAAAACAGTTTCCATTTTCCCTCATATTTTCTTCTTCAATATTCTACTCATTATGGTGCCTAAATAATCATTTTAGAATGTTTCCAGGTTAAGCAAAAGACTTTATTTTAGAATTTGATCAAGGTTATAATACTGCTTTAAAATGTTAAATGGACTTGCATCAAATGCCAGCCAAATTACTTAATTTACTGGGAAGTCACATCATAAACAGAAAACAATGGTAATATTCTGTAATATAAAATAATGGTTTTATTGCACTGTAATTTTTTGCATATTTCCCAATGAAGTTATGTATAATTTGAGGTTAGATAATACATGCTATGCATGTAACAGCTTCTCAGATCTTTCATGATTGCATATGTTTACTTTTATCTTTTTTTGATAGCTCAATTCAGCTAGCTGCTATTTACATGGTTCCTTGCAGATAGGTATTTTATTATAAAAACATTAATAAGAGTTATGAACTTTAATGAAAATAGTGTATTTATTATTATTAAATGGATAAATCATATTTTGATATAGTAAACATTTCCCTTATTTAAATCTTAATTGAAAGCAAAATAAAATTACTTGTATGCAGAAAGAGTGATGGTAATTGAACAATTTATTTAGTATGCCAGTTTTTTCCTCAGAATGTCATTTCCATCCTAGCTTTCATATTGCATCCCTGAATAATCCAAAGTCTCAATATTTCTAAAGACTAGCAAAAAGAAATTACTTCATAAATTAGATGTCCCCAAAATAAACTGTTTCAAGATTTGAGTCTTTGAGATGTCACCTATTTTGAAACAAAGAAGGAATTCTAACACTTATAAATAACTTTTTCTCTTTAATTTTTATTTACAATTCTTTTGATTCCAGTGTTGAAGATGTAGTGTCGTAAAAATAGCTCATTCAGAAATGTTTCTAAGTCCTGGAAAGATTATATTCTGGATAGACATTATGTGTAACTGAGGTTAAAATTAAACTGCTTCTCCACAAACCCCTTGCAGGACATTTGGTCCTATCCAAAATGCCCGTAAGATATTTGGTCCATGCCAAAAGGTACTTGATATTTGATCCTGTCCAAACAATTTGCCCTGGATCAAATATGCTTGTGGACATTTTGGGCAGGACCAAATTTCAAGGACTTTTGTGCGTGGACCAAATGATTTATGGAAAAAATGTCTTGTGGAACAATGTCTTATGGATGTTTTGGACAGAACAAAATGTCTGCCAACCCACAAACCTTGCCTCTGAAATTGTATCATGTTTCCTTTCAATTGTGTTTCTTAAAGGTAGTCTTTCTCTCATTTCTCTATTGCCATATTTCATTTATTGTTTATATGGTCACTGACTGAAACTAAAATACAGATGCAATAAAACCTCTGTTCCTCTTGTTCATTAATAATCCTCTAATCCATGCTTTTTTTAACATCTTTATTGGAGTATAATTGCTTTACAATGGTGTGTTAGTTTCTGCTTTATAACAAAGTGAATCAGTTATACGTATACATATGTTCCCATATTTCCTCCCTCTTGCGTCTCCCTCCCTCCCACCCTCCCTATCCCACCCCTCTAGGTGGTCACAAAGCACCGAGCTGATCTCCCTGTGCTATGCGGCTGCTTCCCACTAGTTATCTAATTTACATTTGGTAGTGTATATATGTCAGTTTTATTTAAATTAATCCATGCTGATGAATATTTCTATTATAAAGATTTTGAGCTTTCAATTCAAAGCATACTATAGCCACTTCCCTTCAGCTATTTCTTTACATAACAAGAAGTTTATGGAATATGCTGATTGTAAATTTCAGTGGGAAAACCACAGTTTTTATACACAGCAGGACAAATTACAGAATCCTTTAAAACTGTAACATTTAGCTTGAATCTTAAAGATGGAAAAATCTATAATGGTTTTGCTGATGCCTGCACAAAAACAAAATAATTCATTTAGTTGTTAAAACTTCATAGAAAGTTACTCTTTAAAGTTTATCAAAGTCTTCTCCTACCTATATTTTGTGTTTACCTGTTCTAAGCATAGAAGTAATAATCCTTTCACAATAGTTATCTTGATTTTATTCTTAGTCTAAAATGAATACTGATATGGAGGAATCATTAAATACTTTTCTGCATCAGTTTCCAATTTTTAAAAAGCTATTAAAATACTGTTTATTGTCTAATGAAAATGTTAAAGTTATACATTGCAATTAATAAAACTTTGGAAAATACAAAAAAGGCAAATAATAACAATAGTAGTAGTAGTAATTCCACAACACAGGTAATATGATCAGTAACAGTTTGTGTTACACCACTTATTCATTCATGCAATAATTCTGAATATAGTTAAGATTATACTGTAAATGTCATTTTTATCCTGCTTTTGCTTACTGAAGATTCTTCCTATCATTGTTTTTTCTCTCATTCTGTATCAGAGGACAATTACTGTGTTACTTATATATTTTTTACTTGAGATATCATGAACCATAATAAATCACCAGCCAAGTGGTAACAACAGGGGTTATAAAATTAGATTCCTGCAGTTTGAATATGAACTATATAATTTATTAGCTGTGCTACTTGAACAACTAATATAACATTACTTAAAGTTTTTTATCTACTAAATATGCAAAATAGCACTACCCACTGTATGTCAGTGATTTGAGGATTAAAGTAATTCATTCAAAATCTTTAGCACATAGAAAATGCTTAATAAGTTCTAGCTTTCTCTCTTCCTCTTTCTCATTTTTCTCTCCTTTGTCAATTACTACTGCTGCTGCTATCACTATTCTCAGGTCAATTACTATTACAAGTAGCGATACTAATACTATCTTCTAATACTAGGTCTAATACTATATTCTAATGAGCAGAAAGCATCAGATTTTGCTTGGCATAATGACCTCCAGGTTCATCCACGTTGCCAAAAATGGCAGAATTGTTCTCCTTTTTTTTTGCCTTGCTGCACGGCATGCTGGATCTTAGTTCCCCAACCAGGGATCGAACCTGTGCCCCCTGCAGTGGAAGAATACTATTCCATTGTGTGTCAAATTTTCTTTATCCATTTGTGCAGAAATGGACATTCAGCTTGCTTCTACATCTTGGCTATTGTGAATAATGCTGCAATAAACATGGGGGTGTAGATATCTCTTTGATATCCTGGTTACATTCCTTTGGATATATACCCAGAAATGGGATTGCTGGATCATATAGCTCTATTTTTAATTTTCTAAGGAACTTCCATACTGTTTTCCACAGTGTACAAGGGTTCCCTTTTCGCTACATCCTCACCAAAACTTGTAACCATTTTTTTTTTTGATAATAACCATTCTATCTGGTGTGAGGTGATAGCTTATTATGGTTTTGATTTGTCTTTACCAGATTATTAGTGATGTTGAGCATCTTTTCATATACCTACTGTCCATTTGTATGTCTCCTTTGAAGAAATGTCTGTTCAGTTATTTGCCATTTTTTTGCTACTGAGTTGTGACAGTTTCTTATGTATTTTGGAGTGCATGATACCACTTATTTGTGAAATATAAAATAGTCAAACTCATAGAAGCAAGGGTAAAATGGTAGTTGCCAAGGCCTGGGAGGAGGAGGAAATGGGGAGTTATCAGTCAAAGGGTACAAAGTTTCAATTATCAAGATGAATAAGTTGTAGAGATTTGCTGTAGAGCATAACGACTCAGTTAACAATACTGTATTGTATACTTAAAATATGGTTAAGAGGATAGGTCTTGCATGGACTTGAGGACATGGGGAGGGGGAAGGGTAAGCTGTGACGAAGTGAGAGAGTAGCAGGGACATATATGCACTACCAAATGTAAATTAGATAGCTAGTGGGAAGCTGCCGCATAGCACAGGGAGATCACCTCTGTGCTTTGTGACCATGAGAGGGGTGGGATAGGGAGGGTGGGAGGGAGGGAGACGCAAGAGGGAAGAGATATGGGAACATATGGATATGTATAACTGATTCACTTTGTTGTAAAGGAGAAACTAACACACTATTGTAAAACAGTTATACTCCAATAAAGATGTTAAAAAAAAAAAGAAGAGATTAAAAAAAAAAAAAGAGGATAGGTCTTATGTTAAGTATTCTTATCACAAAATTAATAATAAGATAATAAAAAGGGCAGGAGAAAACTTTGGGAGGTGATGAATATGTTAATGGCATAGATTGTGGTGATGATTTCACAGATGTATGCTTCTCTCCAAACTCATCAAGTTGTATGCATAAAAAAATACTAGCTTTTTGTATGTCAACCATACCTCTATAAAGTGGTTTCAAAAGGAAATAAATAAAAACCTCCATCAGAGAAAACAAAAAAGAAAGCGTCAGATTTTGGAGTCAGACAAACATAGGTATAATCTTTAGCAGACTTTTATTAACTGTGTGGATTGAGAAAAGTATGTAATCTCTCTGCAATGCAGACCTCTCATTTCTAAACATGGGGATAATAATACAGCCACAACGCTGTCATTTTTTTATGCATGCCAATGTGGCTTGCAAAACTTCTGGCACACATTAGGCATCAGGTAAGTATTAGTCCCTGTTTCCTCTCCCAGTTTCCCCTCTGCAGTTCAATTATTGGAATCTAATTTTGTTCTAAATCTAATGATCATCAATATGTTCCATAATTTATGTTCACCATTTAGTGAGGAAAAATATGAATTGCTGAAGGTCCAAATATCTAAAACAGTAAGAGAAGGAAAAGGAGGAAACATTGAAAATGTCACTGATGTTGCAAAATGATTTTCAACATTTCTATTCCTAAAAATCTGTTTTAATAGCTGGAAAAGGGAAATTCAAAAGGTTAGAAGAATACTTATGTTTAACTTAGTTTATTGCAATCTTGCCCATATTTTCTCTTAAGAAAATGTGTTATCGATTTATGAGATAGAAATCTCTGATTATGTTCAGTTGCATCGGATTGACCTTTGTGTATAGTTGCAATTAATACATTACTTTTATTTCAAAATAAATCCCTCAAGAGATGTTAGCTGTTAACTTGGAAAGTGAAATCCTTTTCCACTGGATTAAATATGTCTACATCAAGAGTTATAATAATATTTTAATATTGTAACAGTAAGCTAGACCAGTTAATTGTGACCCTTTAACACTTAAAAACAACTTTTTATTTGAAGAATGCACTTTTAAAACAAATATGTTTATAATTACAATGAAGGTCTGGAAATAATGTAGGTATTTGCAGAAATCTGAAGGCAAAGGTTTCAAGAAAAACTTTAAACACCTGTTCAAATAGAAGCCATTGGCTATGTTTGAAAAGTATCTCCTGCATAAGATCCGTATATAGAAATCTCCCTTCTGAAATGGTTTCATATTTGACCGCCACAAGACCAATGTTGTGACATTCTATATGTGCAAGTTAAGAAAAAAGGATCCAGAGATCACAAGCTCCCCAGTTCATGACAAAATTTTAAAAGGATAAATAATTTTCATGAAGTACTATCAACTATGGTTTTGTTTGAATGCCATTATACATTTCTCTATGCACTTAAATAGATGTTTAGACCATGAAATTTCCATTTCAAACATTCTGATGGGTGGATATTTTTACAGTATAAGCTCCTTATTTTTCTTCTGCAAAGCAATTAAATATAGGCTATTGTTGAATTACAGTAAGTCTGACTAGTCCCTGTATTTTAGTACTTTATATGTCAGTGACATGAACCTAAGATATAGGTTTGAAATCGTGGCATGAGAAAACTAGTGTCACCAGAAAAGAAAAACAGCTAATGGGGAAGTTATTTAGAATTGAAAAGACAAACAAAAGAGGGGGAAAATGATCTAATTAAGGTCTACGGTGACAAGTAAAAATGATGCATTGATTTTTCCCCAATGTCTGATGCAGTGTACATTGTTACCAAGAAATATTTGCTCACTTAAAATAGAAGCCCCAGTTGATTCTTGCAAATCGCATTAAAAACTCTCATATGTAGGGTTGATGCTGTGGGGAGAGGGGTTGGGGATCCAACTCATTCTTTTTTTTTTTTTAAGTCCATCCTAGGTGTAGGTGGGGTGGCTGGAGAATGGTCGCTTCTCAAGACTTTAGTGTGTGCTGAGCTTTCTTTTTGATGCTGACAGGGGAGGGTGAGGACTGGGATGGTGAATGAGTCCCCCATATCAAACCCTTTGGCGAGCAAGAGACTGAGTGCTTGAGTTTTGGTTTATTTTTTTATGAATGTCCAGATCTGTTTCCCCCTGCCCTCCCAGACTTGTGTGGCCAGTTAGAAATGTCTGGTTTGTGTTCATCTCTCCCTTATTTCTGGAGCAGGAGCTGAGACCCCGCCACATCTCCTGTGCTCTGCATCCACACCTTGGACATTAAAGGTCGATTGATGCAAAAAATAAATAAATAAATAAAATAAAATAGAAGCCCCGAAGTGACTGCTTGGAAGTTCAGTTAAGCATAATAGAACTAGTTATATAATGAGAAGATGAGTAAAAGCTTTGAGGGCTAGAATTTATTTTTTCATTTAGGAAGAGAATTTATTGTTCCAAGAGGCCATTTGGTGAATCAGTCACTTCTAAGACAGCAGAAAATAACTTGAGAGCTCAAAGCAAACAGAGAAAGCTTGATCACCTACTTAATAAAATTGGTACCCTTTAAGGATTAATACATTACATATCTGTTTTTTCTGAGATCGTCGTTTCCAGTTTCTGCTATTCAGATTCCTGGTGCCCTTCATCGTACAGGGATTCTCCACCTCAGCACTATCGATTTTTTGCACTGGATAGTGTTTGTTTTAAAGATGTCCTCTGCATTGCAGGATGCTTAAGAGCATTTCTAGCCTTTACTCACCAGAAGCTAATACCACATTCCACCTCAATCATGACAGTCAAAAGTGACTCTGCATTTTACTGATCTTCCCCAGGGGGACAACATTGCCCCATATGAGAACTTTTTAATCCATAGTGGGAACATAAAGCATTGTTTATCTATTATTTTTGGACATTTAAGGTTTTTTTTTCCAGTTTTTGGCTATTGTGAGTAAAACTGTTTGGAACATCTGTTTACAAGTCTTTCTGTGGATGTTTTTATTTTTCTTGGGTAATGCCTAGTAAAATTACAGGGGGATAATTTGTCTGGGACATCAACTTTCCCCACTGGTTTCTGCTAAGCGCTCCTCAATCTTATGTGGTCTATGCAGTTCACTGCTGAATTATCTATTTTCAACCTCAGGACCTTTTTAAATTTGGTACTCTTTTTCAAATGCTTACAGGTCTCTCCTAAGAATGGGAGTCACTTTTGTTACGGCTGGCCCATGTTAGGCTGTGAAAAACGCTAGGTTTTTTCAGATCCTTTCATGACACACCTAGGAAATGGAATATTCCTGTTCCTCCTTTGGAATGTTGACATATGAGAACTCTACTTGACTCACTAGGCCCACTCCATCTACGTTTCTTTTCTGATACCTTACATTCTCCACTGGTTTTATCTGAAAGGAAAAAACACAAACACTCTAGGCTCACATCCAACAAACATGTGAAATCCTTCGGCTGCCCCACTACACCAGGTCCTTTTGTGGAGATAATTTCTGGACCCAGAGCTCAGATGTCTACAGGAGCTCTTCCCCCATCACTACCTCATTAACTTCCTCTCCTCACCAGGAAACAGAAGAACAGATATATCAATCTGTGCTCCAGGGATTAAGTCAGATCAAAAAGCCCCTGCTGGGGGCTTCCCTGGTGGCGCAGTGGTTGAGAGTCTGCCTGCCGATGCAGGGGACGCAGGTTCGTGCCCCGGTCCGGGAGGATCCCACATGCCGCGGAGCGGCTGGGCCCGTGAGCCATGGCCGCTGAGCCTGCGCGTCCGGAGCCTGTGCTACGCAACGGGAGAGGCCACAACAGTGAGAGGCCCGCGTACCGCAAAAAAAAAAAAAAAAAAAAAGCCCCTGCAGTGACCACTGCTTCTTCTCACCCACCAACCCAAAGGGTGGACATTGGAAAGCTCTTCAGAGCCTCGTGTGTCCTCAACCTTGACAGCTAGAAGCTACAGCCAAGACTTACAGGAAAATTATCTATATGCTGCTTTCCTCTTCCAAGACTTGCACAAATGCATCAAATTATCAGGAAAAAAATTATATCCAGAACCTTGGCTTCAAAGAGACTCTCTTTTCCAATTTCTTTAAATAAGAGGAAGGAGGACTATATTAGAATCAATTCAAATACCCTCGTACTGAGGCAGATTTACTATTTAGCTAGTGAGGGGTAAAACCCTGGCACCTCTCTTATACAGATTTCAATGACTGCTGGAGTATTGGGGGATTGAAGAGTGTTCTAAGTGAAGTAGGAAAGTCAGGTGCAGACAAGAAGTATTACAGTATGAGCACTTATGGTAAAATGTTAAAAGACATCTCAGAAGAAAGTAGTGTGAATCTCTATAGAACATGTGGGAGAAAAAAAACACTTTTAGCCCTAATTTTGTATTAATATTATTGTGTTATTTTTCTTAAGGTTTCCCAAAATTATGTAAGTTTGAGGTCTCACAAAACCTGTTTTTGCTCCTGCTTTGTACAGGTTAGAGGATGGATGTTGAAATAAACAATTGCCTGTAGTTCAGGAAATATATACGGTCTGGAGATATATTTCTGGGAATTGTCAGCAGATAGAGGGAATTTAAAGCCATGAGTCTATCACCAAGGGAGCAAATACATATAGAAAACAGGTCTAAAGAAGGATCCCTGAGGCAAACCCCAAATTTAGAGGCCCTGGAGACAGTGATGTTAGACACACTGCAAAAGATGAAAAAGTCAGTAAAGGATACTGGAAAAGAACAGTGAAACAAAAAAATTAAGAAATGTGGTCGTTCAGAGGCCAAACGAAAATAAGTTTCTCTAAGAGAAGTGATCAGCCATGCCACATGATGGCTATTCTCATTAATACCAAAGATATACACAGTAACAATAACAACAACAGAAGCAATAGCTAACATAGACCATAATTACCTTATGACAAGCAGTGTTCTAAGCGCCTTAGGTCTAGTCGAACTCACTTAATCCTCACAACAATTTTATGAGGCAAGTCTTAGTAACATTTCCAATTTTGAAAAATGAGAACGCTGAGACCCACAAGGGTTAAGCAGTGACATGTCCAAGATCATACAACAGGTAAGTAGACAAGATTTGCTCCCAGGCCACCTGGCTCTGGAGTCTACATGGTTCACAACTCTTTTATAGACCATTTGTATATCCTTTCTGTGAATTTTGCCAATGACTATTTCAGACTTGAATGTGTTCATTGTCTATGGAATCTATCTGTTTAGTATAATTATGGGTAATTTATTTCCTTCTTACAAACTAATAACTTATATAACATATAAGGGGACTCCAGTGTCTATGTTTTTTGAATCCAAGACTTTATCCCTGGGAATCATATTTTTCCTCACTTTATCATCCATTCTATTACGGTCATCTATCTGCATTTTTCATCTAATTGTCAAACACTGACATACCACTAAAATGTAAAGGGCAGAAACTGAGCTGTCGATGAACGATTCAGTGCACCTGTTTCTAATTAGGAGGTGGCAGTGGCTGTTAAATGCCTCTGTGTATCTGGACGGACACTCTTGAGACCACGTCGTCTATTTATCCTCTGAGTTACTCCAGAACTAGTCCAGCAGGGAGGGTCTTCATCCCTATTGCAAGGGATTCTCCCCGCCAGGAGGCACACCCTCCAGCAGAGCCCAAACCATAATTGAGATTTCCTGGCAAATTCCATGTGTGAAGAATCAAACCCTGAGAAACCCTGCAAGAGGAACTTTCCATTGATTTCAGCTGTGCCTAATTTGCCATAAAACTTTAGAGAAGGTAGTAAATTGGCTAGTGTTTTCAGATAGATTTTCCTATTATAGAGGACAAAAAAAAAAAAAGGGAGGAGATGCACTATTTTGTCTTTGAAGGTGAAAGAAATCTGCTCTTTATGCCACTTCAGATACCCATGACTAAACAGGGATGGACATGTTGAAGGGGTGGGTAGAATTCATGTTTTGTTGTGAATTTTATTTCAGTGGAACAAAGCTGATCGTCTTCAGCTTATAAAAACAGGCACAGAAATAATGAAAATCAGACACCCTAAAATTATTTAGTGGAAACTGTGTGATTTGATGTGACAGAGTGTCACTAATACCTATGGTGCAATCTGTATTTATAAACAGAGTTTGCTACTTGTCACAAATCCAGAAAACAAATACATTTGTTGTACTGTGATGCCCTTAGGAAGAATCACATTTGATCATCTACCTTGGTCCACTCCGAAAGATTTTACTGAAATAAAAGAACTACAGTAATATTTGAACTAAAGGTTCCACTGGATTTATAAAACAGCGTGTCAAAAACTTATTTCTTTGAAAAATTGAAAAGATCCTCAAAGGGTTTGGGTGTATGTGGAAATCCGGTCTCAAATAAAAAGAGGGAGAAATCTCATACTCGCTAGGAATGAGTAAAGCAGAAATAATAATTATTTATTAAAATGATGTATAGCACATATTAAACAAAAAGTAATACCATAACCAAATTTATCTGAGAATTTTACAAAGAATAATTAGAGAAAGGGAGGAGATGCACTATTTTGTCTTTGAAGGTGAAAGAAATCTGCTCTTTATGCCACTTCAGATACCCATGACTAAACAGGGATGGACATGTTGAAGGGGTGGGTAGAATTCATGTTTTGTTGTGAATTTTATTTCAGTGGAACAAAGCTGATCGTCTTCAGCTTATAAAAACAGGCACAGAAATAATGAAAATCAGACACCCTAAAATTATTTAGTGGAAACTGTGTGATTTGATGTGACAGAGTGTCACTAATACCTATGGTGCAATCTGTATTTATAAACAGAGTTTGCTACTTGTCACAAATCCAGAAAACAAATACATTTGTTGTACTGTGATGCCCTTAGGAAGAATCACATTTGATCATCTACCTTGGTCCACTCCGAAAGATTTTACTGAAATAAAAGAACTACAGTAATATTTGAACTAAAGGTTCCACTGGATTTATAAAACAGCGTGTCAAAAACTTATTTCTTTGAAAAATTGAAAAGATCCTCAAAGGGTTTGGGTGTATGTGGAAATCCGGTCTCAAATAAAAAGAGGGAGAAATCTCATACTCGCTAGGAATGAGTAAAGCAGAAATAATAATTATTTATTAAAATGATGTATAGCACATATTAAACAAAAAGTAATACCATAACCAAATTTATCTGAGAATTTTACAAAGAATAATTAGAGTACCTGACTGCTATCATTTCGGTGTTTATATTCTGAGAAAAGATTGTTTTGTCATCAGTTTTGTTTACTAAAAGGTGTCGAGGGCTTTCCTGGTGGCGCAGTGGTTAAGAATCTGCCTGCCAATGCAGGGGACACGGGTTCGAGCCCTGGTCCGGGAAGATCCCACATGCCACGGAGCAACTAAGCCCGTGCGCCACAACTACTGAGCCTGCGCTCTAGAGCCCGAGAGGCACAACTACAGAAGCCCGCGCGCCTAGAGTTCGTGCTCTGCAACAAGAGAAGCCACCTAAATGAGAAGCCCACGCACCGCAACGAAGAGTAGCCCCCGCTCTCCGCAACTAGAGAAAGCCCGCGCACAGCAACCAAGACCCAATGCAGCCAAAACTAAATAAATTAAATAAATTTTTTAAAAAAGTTGTCCATAATTGTACCAAATCCATTAGGTATTCTTTTTTGGAGGTGATAATATTCTGTTTCTTTAAATTATTTGTTAAATATTTAGCCATTCCAACAACTTAGAGAATTACTTATTTCCCTAAAGCATATGACAATTGTTTTGAAGTACCCCATACCCTTATCCCAGTTCACACCTAATTATATTCATGACTACTCTCTGTTTCTTAATTAGGAGTGTTGAATTTTAAAGTAGGAAAACAGTCCAAGTTACAAATATTATACATATATATTAAGATAGATAAATAGATAGATAGATAGACAGACATAGATAGGTGATATTTTAGGTATCATGGATGGAGAGCAGATTTGAAAGTGGAACTTTCATGTACTGACAAAATATTATTAGCTAAAAGTGTTATCTATAATACATTATGTCTTTATTTCCTGGCCTGTGGAGTCAGGCCTGCCCACTTTTGAATCTTGGCTCTCTTCCTCAGCATCTGTGTTACTTTGGGCTTGTTAATTAATAGACTTGGCTCCCAGTAACCTTATATGTATAATTGGGATACTAATATAATTTACTTGACAGAGGAGTTATTGGACAAAATAGAATAACATACAAAGAGCAAAGGAAAACATTTGCTTCGTAATAAATATTCAATATATGGTAACTATTTTTCTTATTAAATTATATGGGTTGATGTTATAAAGACAATACATGTTTGGATATATGTAAATTGTAGAAGTTTATTATATTTCAAATACAGATGACCTGAAGATTTAGACACTGTTAACCCTTTTTTCTCACTTTTCTATTATATATATTATAGTTTTTAAATGAGTTGAATAATTCTAAAAATGGAATGTCTACATCATCTAGAGTATACAGAGCTAATATTATCAAAAAATAAGTGTTCTCAAAATGAGTCAAACTTTTAGAATGCCTTGGCCAACAAATAGTTATAGAATTGAGTTTTAAGGTGGCTTTGAAATTTGTATCATTATTATCACTTGTTAAATTTTGATTATAAATATCTATATTTTGTTTAATTGAAGAGTATCACAATGATAATAAAGGTTTTGTGAAAACTTATAGCTCTCTACAAAATCTTTTTTCATTATGACATTCTAGCTCACTACATTATTTCAAGATACAATCCATCCTCATAATTTACAGTAGTCATAATCTATAAAGTGGCTGCAAATGCTAAATTAACGAATACTGAATCATTGCTCTTAGGAGAAGTACAGGGTTAAGTTCTTGTGAGCCTCTGGTCACACCACTTCTAGCAACTAATCATTAGGTAACTTGTTTTATGTGTTTCTGCTTAAAGACACTTTAATGTACATTATTGATTCATTAACACTGAACTCAATGAACTCAGTAGAAGTCAATTGCATTATAACTCCTGCCTGAACAAGCTTATCTAACACATGCATCATGCATTTTTTCCTTAAGGCACATCACTGCCTATTTGTGCTTAGGAACAGGAGACCCACTTCAACACTATGCTTGGGTACCATTTTAAACAATAGAACCACCAACAAAAAGCACAAAAACTGGCACTAAATAGACCACAAAAAGAACACATTTACAGTATAAGAGCTGAAGCAAGAATTAACAGCGTCACTCTGTCAGGCCTCAGCTGGGAACATGTATGTCAGGCAATTCAAATTTTTTGCTTCTCCCCTCAAATCTGTAAGACCACGAAAGTGTCATGAGTATTGACTTGAGGGTTACAAATAAATTTTCTCCAGTAGGCAAATTTGCAAATATGGAATTTATGAATAAAGAGAATTGACTATTTGCAGCGAAATTCTGTCTCCAATGGATGTCTAGTGGAACTGGATCCTATTTTTCAAGTTGACATGTATTAACCATGAACTTCATGTCCTAGAAAGAATGTGAACCAGCCAAATCCAAAAAGAAATTATCACCAATAATGTCTTCACTATGAGAGTTGGCTAAAATTGGTGTAATAAAGAACACAGACCGATTTTGATGCACCTAGAAAGACATCTCGTTTAGAAAATTTTTCTTTACCATAAAACAGTTTTTCTTATAACACAATTTTTTACATTTCTGAAAACAACAATGACAAAAACAACAGCAACAAAAGAGGAGCTTTACTTTGTTTTCTTGATCCAGGAATGCAAAATTACTATTCTAAACGTCTATATACATCTTAGAAGTAAACACAATTAGATATACCTTCATTATGTAGTCTCCAGCTTTACTCCAGACAACAGTGGTGCATGTGACACCACAATTTGTAGCGTCTTCAGTCATGGAAGAAAAACAACACAGATGTTGCCAAACTCAAAAATAAAGACAGGAGGTTTTCTGACTAGGTGATAAGAAAGTAAGTTTCCAGAAAGGAAACACTGACTTGTTGAAGACTTTTTTGACTTAAGATGGGCATCTCAGTCATAATTCAATCCATCCATGAGTTTCATTTTTTTTCTGTCTCCTAAAAGCTATTTGAAATGGAGAAACTGATCAAGCAGATAGATTTTGACATTTTCTAAATTCAGCGGAAGAGGATGGACAATGATTAGAACATTTCTAAAGAGAGTTTTAGCTTTATAAAAATGATGATCCCTAAAATACTATTAATTCAAACTTGAATATTTAAATAGTAAAATATATTTTGAAGCTATGCTTCATAATTTCTTTCATGCTATAAAGTGTAACAAAAGGACTTTATCAGTAATCACATTTTTCAGTTACTGGCTCTTCTATAACTACAAACAAAAAGGATATATTTGAAGAAAAAAGGAAAGCTTAATGTCAGATGAAACAGGGGAAAAAAAAAGATCACTGTGTTGTGCAAGGTGTAGGTGATGTCCAGTGATGTGGTGGATAATTTTTAATAATCTGTTCTCCAAACATACACACACACACAAAAAGACACACAAGAACAACTCTTTATTTTGTAGTACTTGCCGATTTTCACTGTGTAAAGAACTACTCCCACCATGGCTGATTTTAAAGTACCAACAGGTCACTAAAGATGAAACACAGAGATGGGAAGCAACGGAAACATTCAGTTCTGACAAGATCATGAAAGCTGACTCCAGCCCACCATTGATTATATCTCTAAACAATTCTTTTCATAAATATGAATTTTTCACCAACCAACTGATAAAATTATATTCTTAAGGAATATGGTTTATCTTGCATTATATGTAGTATTAGGGCAAAAAGTGCCAATATTCTTGAAACTTAACTGAGCTTCTTTATTTTTTCTAAAGTTTTAATATACTATTGAAATATTGTTATTAACACATCTTAAAAGATACAAATTATCGGGCTTCCCTGGTGGCGCAGTGGTTGAGAGTCCGCCTGCCGATGCAGGGGACACGAGTTCGTGCCCGGTCCGGGAAGATCCCACATGCCACGGAGCGGCTGGGCCCGTGAGCCATGGCCGCTGAGGCTGCGCGTCCGGAGCCTGTGCCCCGCAACGGGAGAGGCCACAACAGTGAGAGGCCCGCGTAACAAAAAAAAAAAAAAAAAAAAAAAAAAAAAAAAAAAAAAAAAAAAAATACAAATTACCATTTATAAATACCTACATGCTATATAAATAATTACTATGTATAAGCATATAGTTGTTCATCAAATATTTACATTGAAATGGTCAGGCTGAAAATAAATCTTGTTTTCCTTCTGGCATTCTTCTTAATGCCTAAAAGGGCAGTGCATGGGTATATGTGTTTGTGCGTGTGGGTATATATATGGATGAGTATGAAGATGAATGTGATAGTGAGAAAGAAAGAAAAAGAGCGGTGGGGAGAGAGAGAATTATCTTTCCTAAGTACTATTAAGATATTCCCAACAGGCTTAATTATCAAGAAAACATATAACTTACTGGGTGAATAGGAAATGATTTTTGACAAGGTGTCATAAAAATATCAATAATATATTAAAAGGATTAAGGGTTTTTTCAGTTAAAATTTTTCAAAATACATTAAAAGGATTGAGGGTTTTTTTTTTTGTTAAATTTGCATTCTTTTTTTTTTTTTTTAATTTTACTTGACATTTTCTTTTTACTCTGGAATTAAGATTTCAGAATAGGATTACTTTTTTCTTCCTACTTTTGTTTGAAATTTGTAATAGAGTCTGAATCATCAAAGTGTGTTTTAGGTATTTGAAGAAGCAGTAGATGAGAAATTGGGAATCACAGCTTAGGAGAACTGGTACAGATTCCTGCTCAAATTTTGTAAAAGTGATCTTTTTATTTTAGACTGTAATTGCAGAATTTTGCATAAGCTCATGTTTAAAACATCTAATTCCACCCACTACCAAATTAATGTAGTACTTTTCACAATTACTTCTACTGCAAACAATGTTTTCAAGTTAAAGATTATAAGGTTTTTACTTGAATTTGATTTCATATTCAAACCTATTTTTGCATTCAAAATGAATTAAAATCAAATATATCTTTAACCATTACTATTAGTTTGCTAATGTTTATTTAACAATAAGGTTACTAAAGTGTAATTTCAAAAGGTAAAATTATGACTCATGCAAAGATAAAATGCGCACATGGCAATATTTTATTAAACTTATTATTTAATTAGGAAACAATAAGATGTTAAAATTATGTCAAAGAGCATTTGATGATTTCATATTTAAGACACATTTACAGATACATTTCAATTAATGAATAGAAGTTAGGTGTTAGATGCTAAATTGGTTATGTCTTACAGTGCAACGGCCATAAATTTCCACTAAAGAGAAATTATTTGTGCCATTATGTAAAATTATCTACATTTTAACATGTGAAACACTAAATATAATTAAATAGAAGTACCATTAAATATTATTAAATATTGTTTGACAATAGAGTTTGCTACTTAAAAGTAGACTTATTCCATGCAATTTAGTTCGCTTTAAATTGGGGGCTTCAAACACATATGGTTGCAGGGACTAAGTAGGTCATATGCAAGAGTGAGAAAGACCAGAGACTGAGGCAGACAGGAGAGCCACAGCTTATCTAAAAGGAATAGCTCTGTCTGACTTACTTCACTCAGTATGACAGTCTCTAGGTCTCTCCATGTTGCTGCAAATGGCATTATTTCATTATTTTTTAATGGCTGAGTAATATTCCATTGTATATATGTACCACATCTTCTTTATCCATTCCTCTCTTGATGGACATTTAAACTGCTTCCATGTCCTTGTTACTGTAAATTGTGCTGCAGTGAACATTGGGGTGCATGTATCTTTTCAAATTTATTCCATGCAATTTAGTTCGCTTTAAATTGGGGGCTTCAAACACATATGGTTGCAGGGACTAAGTAGGTCATATGCAAGAGTGAGAAAGACCAGAGACTGAGGCAGACAGGAGAGCCACAGCTTATCTAAAAGGAATAGCTCTGTCTGACTTACTTCACTCAGTATGACAGTCTCTAGGTCTCTCCATGTTGCTGCAAATGGCATTATTTCATTATTTTTTAATGGCTGAGTAATATTCCATTGTATATATGTACCACATCTTCTTTATCCATTCCTCTCTTGATGGACATTTAAACTGCTTCCATGTCCTTGTTACTGTAAATTGTGCTGCAGTGAACATTGGTGTGCATGTATCTTTTCAAATTATGGTTTTCTCCATATATATGCCCAGGAGTGGGATTGCTGGATCATATGGTAGCTCCATTTTTAGTTTTTTAGGGAACCTCCATACTGTTCTCCATAGTGGCTGCAACAGTTTACATTCCCACCAACAACATAGGAGGGTTCCCTTTTCTACACAACCTCTCCAGAGTTTACCGTTTGTAGATTTTTTTATGATGGCCATTCTGACCAGTGTGAGGTGATACCTCATTGTAGTTTTGATATTGCTTATATGTAGAATCTAAAAAATAGGGTACAGGGACTTCCCCAGCGGTCCAGCAGTTAAGACTTCATCTTCCAATGCAGGGGATGCGGGTTTGATCCCTGGTCGGGGAGCTAAGATCCCACATGCCTCATGGCCAAAAAACCAAAAACATAAAACAGAAGCAATATTGTAACAAATTCAATAAAAACTTTAAAAGATGGTCCACATCAAAACAAAAAAAATCTTTAAAAAATAAAAATAAAAAAATTTTTAAAGGCTACAAATGAACTTATCTACAAAACAGAAATGGAGTTACAGATGTAGAATACAAAGTTATGGTTATCAGGGGGTAAGCGGGGGGAGGGACAAATTGGAAGATTGGGATTGACACATACACACTACTATATATAAAATATATAACTAATAAGGATCTACTGTATAGCACAGGGAACTCTACTCAATACTTTCTAATGGCCTATATTGGAAAAGAATATAAAAATGAATCATTATATGTATAACCGATTCACTTTGCTGTACAACTGAAACTAACACAACACTGTAAATCAACTATACTCCAACAAAAGTTAAAAAGATAAAAAATAAATAAAAGGAATAGTTGCCTAGTTTTGAAGTTAGGTCAACACTTTCTGTGAAAGCTCATGTTGCCCTGGGCCTGTGACTTGACAGTTTTCAAGCTGTGGTTTAGGAAGTATATCCCATCCTATACCCTAAATCTCATATTCTTTCTGCCTGTACTTCCACCAGCAGTCCTAATAAAAATTACAATATTTATCCAGTTTCTTCTATGTGCAAGCCTTGTTTAAGGCATTTATATGTATTAATTTTAAAAAATTTATTTTATTTTTATTTGACAGAGAAGTGAACTGTCCCTTACGCAGGAAGCAGCAGATCAAGTATTCAAATGGCCACTGGTTAAACTCCACACCACACCTGCTGATCTGTCACACCGTGCTGCCTCTTCAAAAATATGCCAATCAGAAAGTAGACTAACGTTCATCATGAGTAAAACTAGATATTCCTGCTGGCGTAACACCTATTGCAAGATTCTAAAATCTATGCACACCCACCACTTAGTTCTCAAATGCTTTTAATTAATTTTGTACTGGTTAATGGTGTTGAGTATAACTCAGAGGTTTGTGGTTGAAAGTTAATTGGCGTTTTGACTTTTAAATTGTCAACTATATTGACATTATTTGGCTCTGATGGTATGTATGAAGCTAGACCAGAATACATGTTATTTAGGCAATTTATTTTTTTAATTCCCAATTTTTATATTTTTAATAGATTTTTTTATTTAGCAGTTTCAAGCTCATAACAAAATTGAACAGAAAGTTCATAGAGTTCCCACAGGCCCCGTGCCCCACTCATGCACAGCCTCCCCAACTATCAACCCCCTGTCAAAGACAGGTACATTTTTAAAAATCAATGAACCTACACTGACACACTCTTGGTGATGTAAATTCAATGAGTTAGATAAATGTATAATGGCATGTATCCACCATTATACTATCACACAAACTAGTTTCACTGCCCTAAATATCCTCTGTTGATTCATTCTTTCTTCCCCCCATTCCCTGGCAATCACTGATCTTTTAACTGGCTCCATAGTTTTGCTTTTTCCAGAATGTCATGCAGTTGGAATCATACAGTATGCAGCCTTTTCACATTGGCTTCTTTCACAGTCTTTTCATGGTTTATAGCTCATTTCTTTTTAGTGCTGAATAATATTACATTGTCTGGATGTGCCACAGTTTACTTATTCATTCACTGACTGAAGAACATCATGATTGCCTCCAAGCTCTGGCAGTTATGAATAAAGCTGCCGTAACATCCATGTGCAGGCTTTCATGTGGACATAAGTTTTCAAACCACTCAGGAGCACGATCACTGGATCATAAGAGCATGTTTAGTTTTTAAGAAACTTTCGCAGTTTTCCAAAGTAGCTGTACTATCTTGCATTCCCACCAGCAATGAAGTAGAATTCCTGTCGCTCTACACCTTCACCAGCATTTGGTATCATCAATATTTTGGATTTCAGTTATTCTAATAGGTATGTAATGACAACTTTTCACATGATTATTTTCTATCAATATATATATATTTTTTGTAAGGCATCTATTTAGATCGTTTGCCCATTTTTAAATTGAATTGTTTTCTTACTGTTGACTTTTAAGCGTTCTTTGTATACTTTGGGAATATAGTAGTTTATCATGTATGTCTTTTGCAAATAATTTCTTTCAATCTGTGGCTAGCCTTCCCATTCTCCTGACAGTGCCTGTGGACTTAATTTTAATTAAGTCCAACATACTAATTATTTCCTTCCTGTATCATGTCTTTAGTGTTGTATCTAAATAATCATTGCCAAACCCAAGGCCATCTAGGTTTTTTTCTATTTCCAAAAAGTTGTATAGTTTTGTGTTTTACATTTAGATTTATGAACCATTTTGATGTAATGCGTATGTCTATATAAAATAGATATAAGATATATATGTATATATATAAATCAAGTTTTGGAATAACTGACATCTTGACAATGCTGCTAAGTCTTCTTATCCATGAACATGGCATATCTCTCCATTTATTTAATTCTTCTTTGATTTGTTTAATCAATTTTATAGTTTTTCTCACATAGACCTTGTACATATTTTGTTATATTTATGCCTAAGTATTTCATATTGTGGTGCTAATATAAATGTTATTGTATTTTGAATTTTAAATTTCAATTGTCCATTGCTGGTAATAAAGGAAAGAGGATGACATTTGTATATTAACCTTGTATTTTGTAACTCTGCTATTGATTATTGCTTATAGGTAATTTGGTGATTTATTTTTATATGTCAGAATGAAGTTTAAAGACACTGAAACTAGAACCACCTCATGTACAAGCAAGTCAATACAAATAGCCAGGAGAAGAAGGACTGCATATAGGTGCATCCATCCCACTGTCCAACAAAATGTCTTATGTAGTATTCCCTGGTTCCTAATACTCAGTTCTCTTCCAAGATTTTATCCCTCCTAGCTGCTTCATAGTATCTTGAACTGTGCCATCTCTGAGTTAGTGAGAAAAATATGGATGACCCTGTGAAGCATAAACAGATCTCTTAATGGAAACTTATCATTTCAACTCTAGCAATGGTTGGTAACAAAGGAGAAAATGGCCAAATTTCACTGCTGCCTCATGAGTGCAATTATAGACAGCTACAGACTGCTTTCTGACTTTTGTCCCCAACATATTTGGGGAAAAAAAAAGTTGTAGTCTGTGACTTTCATGTCTTCATTTTGCCAGTGTTTGTATAACATTCTGGCAAGTATCACCCCTTATTAGAACTCAGTGGAGATGGCAGTCTACTACCAAGCCTACTAACCTACACATTGATGTTGCTGAGCCAGTCATATAGAGATAAATTCCTTCCTATGACACGAATACAGACATTTGCAACAGCCACTTATTTCCTATCAAATCTGCAGTATAAATTCTGTCCTATTTACTTAAGATCCTGTAACCAAGTTTATATCCCAATTTTGGCTTAACTAAGTAATTTACCATCTTATTTTATACTTCTCTTGCCAGCCACTGATGGGGAAGAGTCATACAAACATGCAAATTGTTTTAGGACAAATCAGAGCCTTCAAAATATACAGACTTATAACAATGACAAGAAATAACTCTAAGGTTCAATTTTGAAACAGGTTAATTTCTCCAGAAAGTAGAGACTGAGATTTGCATGCAGAAATTATATTAGGGAATGCTCTTAAGAACTATAACTCTGAGGGTTTGCAGCACTGCAGCTATAACAGCTCTTCAGAGTTGAGGGCTGAAAATAGAATTTAAGGCCTTCATGTTTTCATTGATGTGTCATCTTTTCCTCTGCAATTCCCTAATGAGAAATTTCCATTCTTCTGATAACTTCCTAAAACTCAGCTGTACAAGGACCAGATGAGGCACTGGGCTCAGATACTAATTCCATCTCTACTATTTACTAGACATATTACTTTATGTCTTTTGAATTGAATTTTGTCATCTGTAAAATTAAGGGATGTAAATAATGATTCTATAGAATCTATAATGCTCTTGGACTTCCCTGGTGGTGCAGTGGTTAAGATTCCAGCTGCCAACGCAGAGGACACGAGTTCAAGCCCTGGTCTGGGAAGATCCCACATGCCATGTAGCAACTAAGCCCATGCGCCACAACTACTGAGCCTGCATGCCTAGAGCCCATGCTCTACAACAAGAGAAGCCACCGCAATGAGAAGACCGCACACCACAAGGAAGAGTAGCCCCTGCTCGCTGCAAGTAGAGAAAGCCCGCGTGCACCAACAGAGACCCAATGCAGCCAAAAATAAATAAATAAATAAATTTATAAATAAAATAAAATAAAATGCTCTGAATGTGCTTAAATAATCAGAGATGAAATGAAATGATGACTATGACTCTCATTAATATAGAATTTGGGTGGAGAAAAGGAAATAGGTATACAAATAAAATAAGATTTAAGGTAGGGGATGGATTTATATCAGTTTATTTTGAAAGTCCCTGTAACTCGGTTAATGTTTGAAACATCCCCTAATAAAAAGTACATGAAAAAGACCTGATTCTAAAAGTCTAACTTCTACATTCTGTTTACAAAAATACTGATCAAAAGTTAATATAAAATATAAGGGATCATTTTCTTAGTCTATAAACTACATCCAAAATTTCTGTCATGTGAGCATACAAACATGCATCCCAAAACAACAACATCCCAAGAATTTCAAGTTTTCCTAATACTAAAAGTTTAGGTTTTTTCTCATTATTAAAAATTAATATTGTGCTATTTTGTCACCCCCTGAAAAATAGCACTATGGCTTCATATTCACAAGTGAGGAGACTCTCTCAAGGTCATTAAACTTGTATTGACTTCTATGCCTACTCTAGCAATTTATGATTACCTTAAGCCCAAGCCTTATCTTTGTAAACATGGTGCTATGTTTAAAAGCAAATTGAAATAAAAAATCACACGTTCATTTTGGTATTCTTCATAAAGACATTCAAATAACATTTTACTCTAGTTACTGCACAAAATGTTTTACTTTCATTATTACTATTATTATTATCATCATTAATACCAATTTCCTCTGTTACATTATGAATTTGTTGAGGATTGGGATCTTAATATAATTTTTTTATTTTTTAGCAATTAACATAGCATCTGGCACAGAACAGGTATAAAATGAATTGTTATTAAAATAAATTTAATTAATTTAATTCTATTCACTTCTTTTTTTCTGCTCCTGCTTTTTTTCTTTTCTCCTCCTGCTTTTTTTTTTTTCTCCTAGTTTCTCTTCTGGCCATTTATTTTTCTTATAAAACTTTTATTTCTTTTATAAAAAAAGTTCATTTTTCTTGTGGTATGTTGTCATCTCCTAAAGAATAGGACACCATGGCTCTGTAAACACAGGCTTGCAGACGCTTTCCAGTATATGAAACTTTTCTTGACTTCTAGGTGTAACTTAGCAAGTTATAATGGCCATAAACCATAATCTTTCTCCTGTGCTCATTCTCACTGTTGATCTGCTTTCGGTTTTCCTTTTTTTTCTTTTTCAAGACGGTCTTTTATTATTACCTGAGAGCAAGGTTCAATACATAATAGAGAGAAGTTCCTTTAATACCTGGATAATGGGAATCTTAATGATGATTCTAAAAGAGAAGAATAACACCTTTTAACATGAAAAAAAGTTAGTGAAGTATGAAATAGAAATAAGCCTATCCCCAGTGAGATATCATTTTACACAAATATTACCTAATGTATTAAAAAGTAAAATTGATTATCTCCTGCTCAAATGTGTGCCGACTACACTGTCTAGTCTTCCTGGTGACTTTTCGAGACCATGGATTAATTTCTCAAAATGATGTGAAGATTGTTGTGGAATTCAACAGGAATATTCAAAAGGAACACATTTTCATTTCAGTAATGAATTACTATTTGAATCAGTCACTCAGTGAAACAATGGCACATCAGAAAAATATAAAAGTGTCTGTGAAGTATGAAGGGGTAATAGAAATAAAGGGTGCCTGTAGTATAATGGACAGCACTAGGTCATATTTGTGCTTCTTGCATACACTTAGCATCTTAATCAGTTTGGGCAGCCATAAGAGAACACCATAGATGAGGTGGCTTATAAACAACAGAAATTTATTTCTCACAGTTCTAGAGACTGGGAAGTTCAAGATCAAGGTGCTGGTAGATTCTGGTCTGGTGAGAGCCCACCTCCTGGTTCACAGATTGCCATCGTTTTGCTGTGTCCTCGCATGGAGGAAGAGGAAGAGAGCTCTCTGGAGTTTCTTTTATAAGAAACTAATTCCGTTCAGGAGGGCTCCACCCTCATGATCTAATCACCTCCCAAAGACCCCACTTCCTAATGTTATCACACTGCGGGTTAGAATTTGAACATACAGAGTTTGGCGGGACACAAACATTGATCCATAGCACTTACATATGAAGCAGAAGGATAGCAGACTTCTATCTTTTCCTTTCCCTCCATGAGAAAACATTAAACCAACTGTGATGGGAAAGTAATTAAGGTAGGAAATTGTATAAAAAACTTCTAACATCTATCTTTGATGCTAAAGATAGCTCTTATCCTGCTAGGCTCCTCTTTCTCAACTGTGATTATTTATTTATTTATGTTGGAGATTGTTTTTCCCATGAATAGTTGCAATGTTCATTGCACGTCAGTATTCATGAATAAATGCCACAACACATTTTCTAAACCTCGTGATATATAAAATGCACATAAATTGGAGAAAACATTATATTAATTTTTCATACATATACTGTGGACAGGAAAACACAACCTACCAGAGGTTTCTCTAATGAGACTTCAAAGGTGTAGGAGTTTCCTAAAGTAAAAGGTCTTCTGAACATCACGGTATCCAGAGAGGAACAGAGGAACATGTCCTTAGAATGAGTGAAAGTAGAGGGTGGATTGCTTAGGATTTGAATAGTTTTGGGTCAAACATACCAAGAACAGTGATGTAAAGCTCACAGGCATTGTTTGAAAAATGGGAAATTATCTCCTATAGTTATGTTTAAGAGTTACCAATGACTGTTGTCTTGTGAGAAATTAGCACTTCTTTCACTGCAAAGTCAACGCCACATCTCTGGGAAATGGAAATCTTGTTTAAATAAAGCTCATTTAAGCTTTATTTTGACAGATACCTCATTATGACAGTGACTCAAATACCAATTCCTTTATGAAGCTTACAAGGAATATGTGCAAAGTACTATTCTGAGAGAAGGACATGTAAATATATACACAAACATGCACTTTCCTTGCTCTTGAAGAATATGCAAACTGAAAGTAAGAGCAGACATAACCCAATACTGTAACAAAGGTTACAAAATAATACATGACAGGATGGAGATATTGTTCCAGTGTTATGGGAGTTTAGAAGAGGACTAGATTAATTCTGGCTGGGGGAAAATTTTTGTGGTGCCAGAGGGATTTGAGTTGGGATTTTCATATTAGAAAATATGGATTTAAGGAGGATTAGTCTTCTGGGGGAAAGGGACTGTGTAGGCTCCAAACAATAAATCAGGAAGAGGAAAGGTGTATGTGAGGGATTTTGTTTAGTTTGATTAAAAATAAAATTCAGTGACAGGGAAGAATGATTGCTACTTTGGAGTAGAGTTGTGGCAGGATTTTAACAGGCAAGCTATGAGTTGCTGGTTTAAGTACTGAGAAAGGAAGTGTTACTGTTTATGAAGATAAATACTACAGTTAAAAAGACATTACTTTGTTGTATAAGGATATAAAAGCAGATTTTGTGTTGTGACAACTGTTTACAAAGACTATATGATTTTGACTTTCTATATCTAATGCTAAGTTTCAAACAGTCACCCTACATAAAATAAAAATTCACTGAATTTACTTGCTTCAGGTTTGGGTCTGTTGGCAAAGGTGCTGAAAATATTTGGCTAGTTATTTTGCTGCATTAGACTTAATTATTTTGTTGGCATTTAAAATAAATCTCTAAAACTCTGGGGCACTGAGCTGATTTGACTACAGAAGGAATCCCCCTGGAGCTTCTCTATTAGACCATTTCAGTGTCCATTGCAATGAACGTTCTCAGGACGTGGTTTAGGAGATAAACTGATTACTTTCTGTGAAAATTAACTGCTAACATACTCTGAAAAAGTTTAGTGGGGTTATCGAAAAAGAAACACATGGTATAACTATAGTACTTGTGTTGATGTTAACTCACTGGGAAGTGATTTCACTGGGATTATCATAGTTACCCACTGAGCACTGCTCTTAGTTTTTACCAAACTACTTCTAGAAGGATCTTTCTGGAAGTTCTGCCCTCTTGCTTTTCACCTCTTTCTAGGGCTTTACAGCATGCTGATATCAGAATGAGAACACAAATATTTTGTTCCTAAGAAATAATGGGTATTGGCATATACACTCTAAAAACATTCTTATCCACAATTCAACATCTCATGACCTTGGGAAGCTATAGCCTAAAGGGTCTCCCTATATCCTGTTATTTCTAAGAATACCATAAGTAGAGAACTTCAGGAAAAGTTTCAACAGGAGCAGTGCCAATTTCAGAGGTTCTAGGTCCACTAAACTCACTTTCAAGGCAAACATGACAACATTTCTTTTTTAAGTATGTAATACATTCTTTAGCATTTCCAAAAACTTCATGCATTGGTGCACAATAAAGTATGAGAAATGATATACAGTTTAGCATGTATTTATTTAAAAATTTACGGGAAAAAAGAAACAAAACATTTTTAAGCATTAGTTTGAAATCATCCAATAAACAATAGTAGGCAGGAAGATATAATGTTGTTACTACTCACTTAAACTGTCCTCCTATTAATGAGTATCTTGGAATAAGGTAATTCCCAACCTCAGCTCTCACTCCCATCTCTCTCTAGCTTTCACCCCCAATACACCTACTTTTAAGGAGAAAATGGCAAGTAAATATATTCTTTTTAAAAGACAGACTATAGAGAGACATAATTATGTGTGACTGTAGAACAGAATCATCAATATATTACTGAAACAAATATTTTATTTATTTTTCTCCTTTGATACCTGGGGTGTGAGTCTGAGTGCAGAAAATGAGAGACTCTAAGTACATAAACTCAAGAGGAAAGAGAAGACCTAGGCCCTTAAAAAATAATTAGCAGAAATATGATTTTTTTCACTAGATACAATCTTAGTGACCACTGAGATCTTGCTTGAAATACACCCTATTTGAAATAGAAAACAAAACAAACACTTTAAAATAAAAATTAATTTAGAGAACAGATTTGGTTTAAAAAAAATATCGGTTTGAAATATTCTAAATACACATCAACTTATTATCTTCATAATAGGTGCAAAAGAAATTGAAACACTATTTTATTTTTAAGTGTAATTTATTTCTATTATGTATTTAGCATTATATTCAAATTTATGATTTAAATGTAAATCTTTCACGTGTGGATACTGAATAAAGTATCCACATAATCAATTAAAAACGTAATTGTTCATCTAGTTGTTTGTAGAAAAACTAGCATTTAGTAATATCTCAACAAAAACATATTGTAATTTAGGACCTAAGTTTTATACACACACATACACAATCATAGACTAAGCCATAGAAAGAAAAGCAGGAGGGAGTGGGGAAGAAGAAAGAATTTGATGAGCAGTTTTTTTGAGTGACCTCATCTTTGTCTATAAGATTTCATTAAGAAAAAAGCCAGGCCTCTGACATCAGCATGGTCTTTTGTTATGATATTACATCTCATTTTTTTTTTTTTTTTTTAACAATTACCTTCTAACTCTTGACTTGCCCTGTGATAACATTCTTGTGAATCCTCTCAAGTTCTAAAATAATGAAATATAAATATCTCCTATAATATGTATTAACTATATTCTACACAATGTAATTGATTTGTTAAATTTTGTCTAAAAATCCTTTTCAGCCTAATGAGACAAACAATATTTAAATAAATTCCTTCAAAATGGTTGTTGTAATAATAATCATAATTAGACATGGCAGCCATCAGTTAAATCATGTGATTCAGTGGGGACTCACTGGATTTTATTCTTTCTACATAAGCACTGTACAATTAATAGAAGTGGTTTGTCGTCAACACTGGAAATTATTCACAAACATTTTAAGGAGGTGATTCTTACAAAGGGAAAAAATTAAATTTGACAATTATCTTGTTTTACTAATTGTTTTCTAGACGTCCAGAAGGCATTTTGATAAGCCTTTCGTTTCAATTCAGCCAAATTTTGAGAAACTATAGTCTGTATAAAGAAGTCTGTTTGAGTCTTAAGAATGTTTTTCAGCCCCAAATTCTTTAAGTAATTTGAACAGGAAGCAGGCAAACAGAGCTGTGAAGAATTCCCTCAGGGATTGTAAAGAAAATGTCCATTATGACCTTTTGAAATCTGAGGCAGGAAAAAGAAAAAAAAATCAGGGGCATCAAAATAGACAAATGGGAGTTGTCAGTGGTTTCATGGGGATTAGCCATTCAAAGTACAGGATGTAACTCCATTTGTTGACTAAATACTGAATGAAGAGAAAATGATACTTTTTATTTGGAAAACAAAAACATGAATCTATTTATTTGAATAAAACAATTTACAAAAATTTTTGTTAAGTCCTATGGAGAAAACTCTTTATAATAACTGAGTGCTGTTATATACTGACATTTAGGAAAATTTTCGTGTATGTGGCTAGGGGTCTTACCTTTTTAAAACTGTGATTCAGGTAAATTCAAACCAAAAATAAGCCTCACTACTAAAACAATATTGGATTATCTTACCAGTTGGCATGGATAAGCATATTACACTTAGCAATTTGACTGACTTGAAAGCTATTTTGGCACAGGGTGTTAGGGCCAACTTAATTAAAGGCTGCAATATCCTGATGTAGGCTTAAGTGACAATGACTCTCACAATACATAATTAAATTCTCTCTATGGTGATCTTCCATATGAGAATTGTTGTAGCTTTCTATAAATCATGCACTGAAACTGTGCGTTGGGAAAATACCTTCAAATTTTGTTGGTTATAGAGATAGAAGGGCACTGCAGTCATCTATTTAAAATAAAATAATTCTTTTATTAGATACACTTAAATGTACTTGCAGTAATTGTAATAGCGGCTATACAGAAAAATACTTTAATTTTCATATTAAAATGAGCCCCTTAAAAAGTGCTCCTCATGGGTTGCACAAATTAAATGGAGATACAAAAAAAAATGTATCATTTTCCTAATGAATGGGTCAAACTTAAAGAGAAACAAAGTGAATGCAATAGTGTACTCATAGGCAAGAATCCAAAAGCAGAATTTAACCAAGATTTACTTTTGTTAATTTTTAAAAACAATTTTTATGCTGTGATTTTTTAAATGATTCTTGACTTTCCTTAGCTCAAAACACCCAAGTACTAAGAAATGAAAAATTCCATTATTTACATCTAACTGCACATACAAATGGCTAATGTCCCCAGAAGTCAGGCTACCTTTTGTTTCTGATTTTTTTTTTCTTTTAATGAAGAGGGGGCCAACGTCCCCCCTCTGAGTTATCTGACTGATTTTGCAACCTCCCATTTAAGAATGGAGGATAACAGGGTTATTCCCCATGAGTGACTCCATCACTTCACTCATGTCTAAACTATTTTTATAGCTTGGCCATTGTCCAGAATCCTAACAGCAAGAATACTGACAAAACTCATGGTGCATTTAGAACTGCCTGGCTGCATTTGAACCTTTAAAATTCACCAAAGGGTGGGTTGATATATGGAAAGAATAGTGGTGTTTTGGCTCATCAGGCCACTCAGGTTTCATATGTTCTGGTTTCAATAAGATTTCAAAGATTTCCCAAACCTTTGAAGTGTCATTTTAAAAAGTGTACATACATACACACCCAAAGTAACATAATGTGAATTTCTGAATCATCAACATGGAAAGCAATAAACTATATAATATTTTGGCAAAATACAGGGAAAGGCATTTGAAATTGCTTTAAAAATGGACACAGCAGGTAACTATATAGTTTACAAACTGCAAGCAGCATGCTAAGCAAATGTGTGTATTCTCTCCTGAAATGCTCCAATAGCTTTGTGAGACACGTTAGAAATTATTGCACTACAATTTAGAATATAGAAATTGAAATAGAATATAGAAATACTAATAATACAGAAGTTATTCTATAATTTTAAACGTGTATCATAGATGGGGATACAGACACAGAAAAATTAAGTAAGTAATCCAAGGTCACAGACAGAGTGAACAGAAGAGCAATTACTTGAACTCAGGCAGTCTGACTCCAGAAATTGTACCTTTAGCTACTATATTATGCAGTCTCCCATTTCTAACCCAATAAGCCATTTGGTAACAAAATATTTTATATTTTTTAAGAAAAATCATAAATGTCAGCAATTCTAATGTTTAATTATGGTAACTCACAGATATTCTGTTTATTTTCAAAACTATTCCATATACTTTTTAAAGAGGAGATGTACAGCCAAGCTACATATGTATAATTATTCTCATTATGCATTCTTACTAAGGAAAATTGTTTGTTTTTTAACAGAAATAAGTATTTTCAAAAATTTAAATGTCCAAACTCATTAGTTAAAATGTTAGTACCAAGGGGGTTTATACAGTTAAATCAACTTACTATCCAATTAATAGAGCTTATTCAATTCTCAAAATTTAATGTTATGATTCATTTTCTAAATTGTGCTACTATTATGGGTAGATGGAAGATTTTTTTTCCCAATAAAGAACACATTTAACTTAGAGGGCCTAAATGTCTATACTGATTTTATTAATATGGTTTTAGATTAGAAAATTAACATAGGACTGCAGGCCCATTTCAAAGTATTTTATCTCCAGCACAAAATGGTCATTTACATTTGTCACTATGTCTCTAGTAGGATTACTTTATGTATTTCATTTTGTGTTTACTGCACAGGAGATTTGATTGGTACAATTTTTTCAAAAGTCTGAGCTACACTCTCCTGTGGTTGTGTGACTGTAGCGTTTTTGCTCTTACACACCTGATATCTGCTGTCATCTTATGGTAGTAAACTCTGACAGCTAAGGTAAAAGATTATGGTTGGTTGTAAAAGTTGTATTGCAATTACCATGGGAATCAAAAATCAATTAAAATAATGATAAAAGTACATCTTTGAAAAAGGTATTAAAATTATAGACACCTGCTTCTGGAAGATGGGAAAGAAATCACCTACATCCTATAAATAGTAGTTTTCAGAAATACTAATTTAAGTATCCCTTAGAAAGTATTTGGACTCAAAAAATATGTCAGCCTCTGTAGGACCAATGTGAAAGAAATTATACAAAAGAATTAAAATTAGAAAATTAGAATTATACAAAAGAATTAAAATTTACACACTAAAGATGACTCAAAAACTGTTGGTCTTGACTTTTGAACAACTGTGCTTACATACTAGTGTGAAAACAACTGTATATTAACTGTATGTTTTTGTAGAATCCTTAGAATTAATAAAATTTATATCAATGTATATTCATGTTAGTGTTAAGTACAATATGTAAGAAAAAACTAGAAATTATTTTACTTGGAGTCAAGTCAGAAGTTATTGATCATATTCTAATTTTGATCCTGTCTGTCATTTTGGACAAGTCACTGATTTTTTTAATATAATTCATTTTATCTGTCAAATCATAGAAAGAGCTAACATATACATCTTAATATTAAACTGTGCCATTAAATCTAAATATCATTCAAAAAAAGACAGATTGACAGAGCAGATTTTTTAAATGACCCAACTATATGAATATGAGAAACATACCTCATATTCAACAATATAGGTAGGTTGAAAGTAATAACATGGAATAAGACATACCATGAAAAAATTAATTTTAAAAAAGTGGTTACATTAATATCTGAAAAAATAGACTGTGAGCAAAGAAAATTACTAGAGCTAAAGGGACATTACGTAATGATAAAAGGATCAGTCCACCAGTCAGACTTAATAGTCTTACCTTCTTTTTCAAGTATATTTTAGCTTAGTAATTCTAAGTTGAATAGGTTTTTGTTTTCTCTTGTTTTGTTTTTTTACTTTTTATCTCATTACTTTAAAAATGCCTTCCATTATATCAATATAACAGTTTGCATTATTCCTGACAAGAATTCAGGTTAACATTCTTATCACTGTTCTCTACTTGTTATATGTCTTTTTATCTTTGGCAGCTTTCATGATTTTCCTCTTTAATTTTGGTTTTCAGGAGTTACTTCAAAGTGTCTAGGTGTCATTTTATCATATTTACTCTACATGGGATTTCCTGAGGTCCTAGAATATGTACTGATAGATTGATGTTTCTATGGAAAATTTTGACCAGTTTTTCTTATATAGCTTGTCTGTTCAATTTTCTTTCTTCTACTTGTTCTAAAATTAATCATTATGTTACATTTCAACTCATTGATAACTAAGTTCACTAACCCTTAGTCCCAACTTTTCAATTCTAGGATTTTGACTGTTGTTTATGTGTTTGTTTTTTAAAGACTTCTTTAAAAGGTAATTTTAGGCTTACAACAAAATTGAGCAGGAGGTACAGAGGTTTCTGATACACCCTCTGCCCCCAGGCACGCAAGAATTTCCCCATTATCAACATACTCAACAGAATGATACATTTTTTACCAAAGATGAATTTACATGGACTTATCATAATCAGATAAGATAAGGTAAAGGTCAAAGTCCACAGTTTACCTTAGGGTTCACTCTTGATGCTATACATTCTATGTGTTTGAACAAATCTATAATGATATATATCTGTCATTATTCTCTCATTTTCACTGAACTAAAATGATTGTTTTTATAGTCTTCAGTTCGCTGAAGATAGTCCCCATCTGTTCATTCATTATTTTTACCTTTTCTTGCAGATCATGATCTGCTAATTCCACTGTCTGAGTCATCACTGGTTCTGCATTTATTTGTTTTGATTATGAGTTCCATTTTTTTGCCTTTCACTTTTTAAAAAAAATTATGTTTACCAGAATTTATTAATAGATTAACAGTGGAAGCTGATATATATTATTATCTTGCTTTATTCATTTTGCTTTTCCCTGAAAAGCACATTCCTTCTTATGTCTACTGGTTAAAGTGAGGAGATGATCATTCACATTTCACCAAATTGATTTGGGGTGGGCCACAGGTTTTGATAATTGCTATGGCTGCTAGAGCCAGTATATTTGATCTCATCAAGATTGACTCCTGGGAGTTGGGCTGTTATTTACCTTTAGATTCATTAGTAGCATAGCTTCTAGTTTCAGAGACTTCAAATATAATACACAAATACTATAATTCTTTCTGACTTTCAGTCTCAACTTCATTGAACAAGTATTTGTGTTATTTTAAGAATAGTAGTTACCAAGGTAAAGTGGTATTCTGCAACTGAAATTATAGTTAGATGAATATGAATTATAGATAAATATTCCACAAATATAACTAAATGTTATAGAGTGAAACTGTGTTGTCATAAAGGTTCTTGGTTTTATGAGCCACAGAAACTCTTTAAATTCCTCCCAGAAAATAATAATTCATATTTTCAAAGATAAGGGAAAACTCTTTGTCACCATCTTATGTTTGATTTTTCTTTTTGTAAGAACGTACAAGTTAACTTTTTAACCTAAAATCCAGTTCTGTCATGGTTCTTTGTTTCCATCAGCAAGTTTGTAATAACCCCCAATCCCTGAAAACATTTAGTTTCCTCACATAAAATAATAAACCTTCAAGATACATAAACCCTAAACTTCTATTTAAAGAGAAAACTTACTTGAAAAACTAATAAGGCCAAGTCATGAGGTTAATAGTATTCTCATTGATTTTATCAATTATTAATTATTTTATATTTTTCAAAAAGTTATTTTTACATAGTTTCTCATTATTTCCTATTTGTCCAAATACATTCTGATAACTCTGCGAGTTAGAAAGCTGTTGTTAAAATAATTTGATTATGATAATATAGAGATGATACTTATCTCCTCAGTTAAGGACAGAAATAGTACTAATTACAAAGTCTTCATATTTCCAATTCTTCCCATTTCTACTATTCAAATTAATGACAAATATGTACATATATATCTAGAGAGAGAAAGAGAGAGAGAGAGAGAGAGAGAGAGAGAGAGAGAGAGAGAGAGAGAGACATAGACAAAGTATTCCAGTATGTGCAAGATACTGGGGTAATTCTTAGAAATTTTATCAAGCACTAATACTACTGATATATTTATTATGTAATCTGCATGCACAAAACCATATTTTTCCAATACATAATGGAAAGTATTTATTATTTTCAAAAGAACCTGAAATTTGTAGTTTAAGGAAGTTGAATTTGAAATTAGCTCTACACTAGCTTGTCATAAGTTCATTAAAATATGGATAAGTATTATTTTTCAGTAGTTTTAGGAAGAATACATGAGATATAAATGGAATGTGCCTGGCATATTGATTATCCTAATTAATATAAATAATTGTATTAGGAAAATCAAAGAGGTGTTCAGAGAACATTCAAGAATACAAAATATTAAAGGTGCAATTTTTACTCTGGCATTGATTTTCTGTCTGCCTCTCAGCTTCTCCATGACAACTCTGGAAATACTTAAGCATCACACAGAGTTTTCATATGGATTAACCAGTAGGTGGCTTTATGCTACTCTATGAAATGTATTCACATGGTGAGTTCTCCCATCTACTAAGAAAATGATGCAGTGTTCGTTTAAGAAAATACAACATCCATAGTCACCAGAGGCATTTTGAACGGCCTCCTTGTAATAGTAATGTATTTATTCTACTCCATCCACACATTTGATGCCTCTTGTACCCAGCAGTACTCATATCAGGGAATAAACTTTCAATGAGTGACCACAGAACATAAAACAAAGAAAAGGGCTTGCAGTTTTCCCTGTGAGTCAAGCTGTTTGAAAGCTTCCCTTGTTCTTATTTTTAAAAAATAAATTTCCTTTCATTAACCCAGTTTATAGTGTGTGCACATGATTTACTAAAACAGAGTTCACTACTCATGAATACATCTATTAGACAAATGAATTCTTTTTATTTTTGGTCTACTTGCACTGAGGAAAATTGAAAGAAGGTAAGAATTCATTATACAAAGGAATATGGAAAGGCCCCTGTAGTTACAAGACATGTAAGGCTGTTTATAAGGTAGTTTGATGGAAAAAGAGAAATTAACTTTTTAAAATTAAACAAAAGAATAATTAATACATCCTGATGTTACAAAATCAGATATGACAATGCCTGTGATTTTTATGTCAATCTGCTTATTTACATTACATAAAAAAGTTAAAAAATAAAAAGTTACATGTTTCTTTGCTACCATTTTGTCATATATCTAGAGAAACTTCCTTCTTAATTACCTGGGTCAAAGATACCAAGTGCCAATAATTTACCAAATTATTTGCCAAAGTAACCCCCACTATTTGGGTTTTTATTAGTTGGTTTCAACCAGAGAAAACTTTTTTCAAACATCCCTTTTATCACATCTTGGAGTAATTAATCTTGCTCGAGTCTTTCTAGTGGGCAGCTCATTAATTTTCATGACGTTCTTTCATTGCTGATTAGCTCTCATTTAAAACACAACAAACAAACCCATCACTTTTTTTATTTTTCCAAGATGTATTTCTCTGACACTTCTTTCTAAAATTATTTATCTCACTTCTTTCTAAAGCTGTCTATCTATCTATCTATCATCATCTATCTTAAGATAGATATCTATATACATATGTGTGTTTATGTACCTATATATATTTGCATCTATATTTACATCTAATATGATAGTGAAAATTATCTACAGGAAAATTTATACATGAAAGAGGAGGGTAAAATCCTGTGGCTAGTAAGTGCATACTTGACTGAATGAGTGACATTTGAGACTATTGATGAATTAGATTTTGACAGGTTTACGGCAACTACTTGATAAGTTTCCCATTGTCTAACTGTGATGGATCATGGAACTTGCTGAAAATAATACTGGCAAGAAAACTAGTGCTCATGTGATCTTAGAATCTCTAAGAACATAATAGTAAAATAGTAAAATCAATGATTTCTGTTAAGTAGAAACCTTGTGTGTGTGGTATGGTTTCAGAGACTCTAACCTGATGCTACCTGTTAACAGAGTCAATGTTTCCATATTGTCTGGGTGTCTTCCAGGTTAAATTGACTGAGCCTGGATTATATTAGTGGTTCTATAGTAGCAAAATTGCATCTGGAGACCATACGCACACTTTCTTTCTTACCAATTTTCACTTGGTTGTATTTACTGAACTTATGGAAGTGCTGAGTGAGTCATGGCAAGCTGCCTGTCAAGTGAAAGGTGCCATCCAGCCTGGCTGAAGTAAGCTAAGGGACTCAACATCTTTATATATGTGACTGGTAAGCAACAACGTGGCTATTTCATAATTGCATATGTAAGCAATAAAATCACTATTATTATATGCACAAAATTATAGTTGTTGGAGTATTTTTGTCATTTTATCTAATGTGGGAATGCCTTCCATCCAACCTTCTATTGAGATGTCCACTCAGATTCTTTGCGTATTTCCAATACAAGCCTACATTAATCAAACACTTCCATTGTTGAGTTGTTCCAATGGCTGGCTATTTCTTAACTTCTAGATTTGCAAGAAAAGGAGGAAAAAAAACTAGCCTAGCAGCCAAATTTGTCAAGAAGACGTTAGGATATAATATCTGTAGGCAATAGGTACAGGTGATTACATTATCAAATTAGAAGTTGTACTGAATAAACTCATAGTAACTTTCAACTGTAATCCTGTCAGTTTAAACGCCATGCCTGTCAGTTTCTGAAAAAGAAATCTCTAATCCTTTCACTTAATATTTGTCTTTTGCATTTCCCAAACATTGAGCTCAGGTCTTTAAAACAATGACTTTTAATGGGGGGCAATTCTGCTGCTCAAGGGACATTTGGCAATGTCTAGAGATATTTTTGGTTGTCACAACTGGGGAGGATGGGTGCTACTGCATCTAGTGGGTAGAGGCCATGGATGCTGCTAAACATCCTACAATAAACAGTGCAGCTCACAACAAAGAGTTATTTGACCCAAATTGTCAATTGTTCAAAGGCTGAGAAACAGTGATCTAAGGATACACAAAATTAATTATTTTAACATATATACTTTTAAATTGAAGTCACATTGCTTTTTTGTTGAAATATAATGGAGATACAATATTATGAAGGATACAAGTATACTACATAGTGATTTGACATCTGAATACATTATGGAATGATCACCACAGCAAGCCTGAAAATCCTCTGTTCCCATACAAAGTTATGGGAATAACAATATTATTGACCATATTCCTTACACTGTATATTACATCCCAATGGCTTATTTATTTTATAACTGGACGTTTTTACTTCTTAATCCCTTACACCTACCTCACCTCTCTAACACCCCTCCCCTCTGGCAACCACTGGTTTCTTCATTCTCTGTAACTATGTATCTGTTTTCATTTTATTTTGTTTGTTTTTTTTTAGACCCCACTTTATGAGATCAAAAAGTATTTGTCTTTCTATGTCTGACTTATTTCACTTAGCATAATACCCCCTAGATCCATCCATGTTGTCACAAATGGCAGGGTTTCATTTTTCATGGCTGACTGATATTCCAGTGTGCGTGTATGTATAGATATTCACACACACGCAATGGAATATATATATATATAGAAGATATATATATACCACATCTTCTTTATCCATTCATTTATCAATGAACAATTTATCTTTTCAAATTAGTGTTTTTGTTTTCTTCAGGTAAATACCCAGAAGTGAAACTGCTGGATTGTATGGGAGTTCTACTTTGCATTTTTGGAGGAACATCCATACTGCTTTCCATAGAGGCTGTATCAATTTACAATCCCACACAATAGTTCATGAGGGTTCCCTTTTCTCCACATCCTTGACAACACTTGTTATTTGTTGTCTTTTTGATGATAGCCCTTCTGACAGGTGTGAAGTGGTATCTCATTGTGGTTTTGATTTGCATTTCTCTGATGATTAGTGATGTTGAGCACCTTTTCAGTTGTGTGCTGACCATCTGCATATCTTCTTTGGAAAAATGTCTATTCAGGTCCTCTGACCATCTTTTTTTTTTTTTAACATCTTTATTGGAGTATAATTGCTTTACAATGGTGTGTTAGTTTCTGCTTTATAACAAAGTGAATCAGTTATACATATACATATGTTCCCATATCTCTTCCCTCTTGCATCTCCCTCCCTCCCACCCTCCCTATCCCACCCCTCTAGGTGGAGACCATCTTTTAATCAGGATTTATTTTTTGATGTTGAGTTGTATAAATTCTCTGTATATTTTGGTTATTAACACATTAATGGTTGTATGATTTGTAAATATCTTCTCCCATTTTGTAGGTTGCTTTTTCATTTTCTTTGATAGTTTCCTTCACTATGCAAATCTTTCTAGTTTGATATAGTCACATTTGTTTATTTTTGCTTTTGTTTCCCATATTGTTTTCTACATTTATGACAGTATATTAAGAAACTGAGGCAGATGACTTGAGCAGTGTCACAGAGCCAGAACATATCTTCCAGTTGATCCCAGATTTGCCTGGATTCACAGATAATCAATGCTTTATCTCCTTTATCCACAGTATGTAAGATAATGCTTGCTTGCTTCTCATGGCAAAGGTATTAATTCAGAGGTAAATCATGACTCTCCTTGTTAATAACTGTTTCCAAGACAGTTAACCAAAACCAGAAGAATTTTTAAAGCCCTTTACCATGTTTTTACCTCTCTAGCTATAGGCTATATGCCCAGGTGCTCTTTCATCTTTAATGATACTGCCAAAAATGATTCATTTTCTTACCTCTTCACTCTATGGGATGTCTGCCAGTTACTTAATTCTGCATACTGTTCCTTTCTATTAGGTGGGAGGAGAGAAATGAGGAGTGGAAACTCTAAGCCTTCTGTAGTTTACTTAAGTCTGTATCTAGCAAATGTTTGCTCATTCCTTGTTTTGAGTAGTGATGCACAATTCTCCTTATATACGCATTCTACAGATCATTTGTTACAAATTTGCACAAGGAGTAGGGCATACTTGTAGAGGTCTATGGTCAATTTATACTCATGACTCAAATATATTTTTTTAATTTAGTAAGTGAAGAACATTCTTTCATAACTCAGCAAAGTAATGTTGGAGTAGAATAGCAAGGTCCAGTTTAATGTCACTGATGGTATCTGTGAGAGTAAAGAAACACTGGAAGCAAAAGTGGGACACATGCCAGCCTCAATTTGTAGAGGGCATGGAAATCTCTGTAGGACAAAGCTGTGAGAGAAATCAAAATCAGAAACACAAACTGTGAAACATAAGCTACCACTCTATTTTGGTTTGCAGAGTGGTATGAAAGTAGTTTTTTTTTTTTAACAGAAAAATAATCATGAGGAGTTTGGTACAGTCAACTCAGAGTGACTCTTTCATCCTATTTTCTCCACCAGGTTTGTGTTCTACTTGCACACACATTTGCCAAAGTTTTTAAATTTCCATTGTAAAGACATAGTTCTTATTCTTCAATATTTAACACTTTGTTCATGGAGACTGCAAAGTTTTATTTAAATGTTTCTACATTTTTTCTTTCAGTTTTATTGATATATAATTGACATACATCATTATATAAGTTTAAGGGGTACAGCACAATAATCTGAAATACTTACATCATGAAATGATTGTCACAATAAATTTAGTAAATATCCATCATCTCATATATAATGAAAAGAAAGAAAAAAAATGTTTTTCCTTCTGATGAGAACTCTTAGGATTTACTCTCTTAACTTTTCTATATAACATACAACAGTGTTAATTATATTAATTGTGTTGTACATCACATCCCTCGTACTTACTTATCTTACAACTGGAAGTTTGTACCTTTTGGCTACCTCCATCCTATTCTTCCTCCACCTCTGATAACCACAAACCTGATCTCTTTTTCTATGAGTGTGCTTGTTTGTTTGCTTTTTGAAGTATAATTGACCTACAACACTGTTAGTTCCTGGTGCTCAACATAGTGATTTGATATTTCCATATATTACAAAATAATCCCAAAAATATATTTTAAAATTTCTATATTTTTTAAACTATTGACTTAATTTTTTATAAACTTTCTTCTTCTTTAATAAAAATTTACTTTTGAAGACAGATGTAACTTTTCAGGTATTTTCAACTAGTCTGTGTTCTCCCTACTCCTACCCACTACCTGCCCTCTAAACACTTCTTCCTGATTCAGCTCATTAACACTCATGTCCAGGAAGATTTTTTCTTTTGGCAACAAAAGTGAGAACAAAAAGCAGCTGAGATGGAGGCTGTATGGCAGCAAATACAAAAACTGTAACGTGCTTCTAGGAAAATACAGAGACCTCTCTATAAGAAAGATAGCCACTCTAGATAAGGGAATAAGAGCAATTATCCTGAAGAAGGCTTGAGTACAGAATGACAGCTCCTGAATTTGCTCTACTTAAACTTGTACCTCTACACTGCTGAAATTGAGGAAACTGAGTCCCCTTGTTTTAGCCTTATCAACAGTATCTTGGTACTAACGCTAGAGGACAGCACCCAGTGCCAAGTATTATTTGCCAGTATAATCCAGTACTGATCAACGAGCCGTTTTCCCATTTCTCTTCCCTAGATCTTAGTAATCCCTAGTTAAAAAAATAAATTTAAGCTGTGGTGATTTTTTAAAACTTCTATTCTTTACACATTTTTTCAAAGTGTATTTTACTGATTTTTCAAAAGATTCACTTACTCTTCCATTCTAACAGCTATGTTGGTGTTATTTGATCATTGATCATGTTTTTTTTTTAATTATAATAGAATATGTTCTAAGTTTATCTAAAATATTTAATATACATTCTAATTCTTAATATAGTTTTGGGTGCTTATTATGTTTTAATTTTTAATAAAATATTTTAACATATTCCATTGTAGTTATTTTTAAATTCATATCTAAATCTTGAGTAGTTTATGAAGAAACAAATGCTCATTGCTACAACAAATATGAAATGAGAACTTACATATCATTCTATATTTGCTTTAATTGAGAGATCAAGTAACTGCTCTTTGAGCATCTGCAAACTGCCCATGGATGTGGTAAGAGAAGAAGATAAATAAACAAGCAATACAATATGCCTGCCTTAGAGACATTACACTCTTGTGGGAAAGACCAAAAGCAACAAATACAACACAATGCTTATACAGAACATATATATGTATAAAATAGTCTGTGAGCACAAAAAAGGGATATATTTAATTTTAGCTGGGTGGGAAATAAAAGGCTCGACAAGCGAGCACAAAATTTTTCCAGAAAAGTTATAAAGCATGCTAAAATCCACAATCTTAATTTTCTTGATTTAATGACAGCCTTGGTATTACTGAGTAGACTGTTCAACTGAAATTATATATTCTTTGGGTAGGTAATGTATCGTTACTTTGTGCTGGTGTTCACAAAAACAAAACAAAACAAAACAAAAAACACACACACGGACTAAACAGAAGAGCTGGTGTTTTTAATCATTTTCATGGCAGATTCAATGAAAAACACATCAATATAGCCAGAGTCTTTCTTTGTATGTATATGTGGTTGTTATATCAGAAACCCTTTATAATACGAAAACAGAATTTACTCTCTCTCACTTTCCTGTACAGACTGTTAACTCTCAAAACAACCCATTTCATTTTGAGATATCTATAACTCTCAGCCCAGAAGCTTTTACCATTTTAATAAACTGCAATATGATGTGTCCAAATAAATGGAATTACACATTATTTTTAATTAAATTTCAATAGAGCCAAAACAAAGTTCAAAATGGAATGTTTTCTATGGTCTTTTTTATAATGGTTATTCACATTTGTATCCATTCAGATTTAATTCAGTGACTATCCAAAATCAGGCCTTAGATATATGGTTATTTGAGCTTTTATACTTTCTGAAAAATGGACATTTAAAGCAATCTGCAATTTACAATAAAAATTGTTAGGCCTGAGGAGCATATTCATGCATATAATTTTAAACTGAAAATGCATAAGAAACAAACTTTCCCATGTGAATTTTATAAAAAAAAAGAAAAAAAAAAACTCACAGCATAGTCCAGGTACAAAAACTTCAAGAGTGCCACACAATTTGTTTAAACTTTTTTTTTGTTTCAGTTTCTTCTGAGATTAAACAGACTTCTACGTCTATTGCATCAATGTGTTCATTGACTTTCTGGAATAATCAGAAGTTTTCAAAATGCAATGATTACATGAAATTAATGAACTCCTTTGTCCTGTGTAAATCTGGAATTAATTTGGTGATGTACAGCGAACGGAATCTGAAATATTTCAACAAAATTCAAAATAAAATATTTATTTCAGTTAGCTTTTACCACAATTGACCTTACTATCCTGACACTTCCACAGTCATTATTTCAAATGAAAAGAAAAAGTACTTTATTTCAAGTGAGTGAAAGTTGAAATAAAGAAAAATTAAAAGACTTTTAGAATTGTTGATGTTCTTAAAACCAATACTAATGTATCAAAGCTCCAATTATTTCTATTCACTTTACATACACACACACATATCTCTATATTTATATCATATGTATCATATTTACTTGAAGATTTGGGTTTTAATTTAAAATAATTTCTTGAATTATTTTTTATACTGTCTTCCATTTGGTTTCCTCTACTCTCTTTCTCCACAATCCTTTTAGTTGGAATTTGGTTGTCCTAGATTGCTTAAATATGTTAACCTAGCTTCTCTAATTTTTTTGGCTGTGATTTTTTTGTTTTTCTGTTTATGTACTCTTCAATTCCCTGAATATATTTTTCCTCCAGGGACAATTTTGGTTTTGTTGAGAAATTAATTATATGATTAAATTAATAAAGTAAAAGGAGAGGCTACTATGTGGTTTTCATTCATGAATGAAACATGCCAACTGATATATTTCATTCTAGAATGAGTTGGTGAAGAGTCTGACATTTTACTGAGCATTCCCAAATGCCAAAATGCAGATGATTTATTCTGGGCTACAACTGCAGCTATTCTAGTCCTTTTCAGTCATATAATTACATTTACGTCTATGCATTTACCTAAGGGGGGGATGTTTGCCATCTAATCATCCTGTGTGCAGGAATGGGTGATTTGGCATTGGCAGATCATCTCTCCTCTTTCTTCAGCCTTCTCTGAGGATGTCCTGCACTATGACTTCCACTGCCTTACTTTATGTAGCAAACATACTAAGTGTTTTTCTTCCAGGTATTTTTTACAACTGTTTTCCATTAATTGCCTCTCCACCACTGTTCTGTTTATTGATGTGGGTTTATATGTCTTTTAAATGTTGTAATGAGGTTCCAGGAGGGCTAGCAGATCAATCTAGCTCAAAATATTGAACCAGAATCACCAAATACCTATTAATGTTTGTTGTTTTGATCAGTCTAAACTCTTGGCAAGAGATACTATCTTACTCATCTTTCCTTTGTTAGTACTTGGCATAATGTCTGGCTCAGAGTTAGCACTTGATGATGTCCATATGAGTAATTAATGTTTGTCTGCAATATGTTCCTTTTTCAACACTCTTTACTGTTCTCAAGGGTATGAAAGAAAGAGATTCTCTTTCTATAGGTATGTGTATGCATTCTTGTTCTTCATAATTCCCCAAAAGGGCATCTAAGAGAATGCCACTGAATGTCCTCTAGTTCATCCCAATTAGAGTAAAATATATATGACATCATGGACTTTGGAAGGCAAGTAAATTATAAACACCAAAATGAAAGTATATTTAATGTGACTGAATTATTAAATGCTCCCAAATGGATTATGTAATTGATCAAGAAACCCATTAAATACCCAAACATATTTGTTAGTGTGGTATATCACATTGACTGATCTGCAGATATTAAACCACTTGTGCATCCCTGGGATAAATCCCACTTGAACATGGTGTATGATCCCTTTAATGTATTGTTGAATTTGGTTTGCTAATATTTTGTTGAGGATTTTTGCATCTGTGTTAGTTGGTGACATTGGCCTATAATTTTTTTGTGGTGTCTTTGTTTGATTTTGGTACCAGGGTGATGCTGGCCTGGTAGAATGAGTCTGGAAGCACTCTTTCCTCTTCAATTTTTGGTCATAGTTTTAGAAAGATAGGTGTTCATTATTCTTTAAATGTTTAATAGAATTCACCTGTGAAGCCATCTGGTCCTGAAATTTTCATTGTTGGCAGTTTGTTTGATTATTGATTCAATTTCATTACTGGTAATCATTCTGTTCATTTTTTCTCTTTCTTCCTGATGCAGTCTTAGGAAATTGTACATTTCTAGGAATTTATCCATTTCTTCTAGTCTACTTTCTTGCACTATAATTGTTCATAGTAATCTATTATAATCCTTTGTATTTCTATGCTGTTGGTTGTAACTTCTATTTCATTTCTGATTTTATTTATTTGGGCTCTCTTTTATTTTTGATGAGTCTTGCTAAAGGTTGATAAATTTTATCTTTTCAAAAAATTAGCTCTTAGTTTCATTAATCTTTTCTATTTTTTTAATTCTCTATTTCATTTATTTCTGTTCTGACCTTTATTATTTCTTTCCTTCTGCTAACTTTGAGTTTTGTTTGTTCCACTTTTTTCTATTCCTTTAGGAGTAAGGTTAGGTTGTTTGAGATTTTTCTCGTTTCCCGAGGTAGGCTGTATTGTCACGTACTTTTCTTTTGCTGCATCCCACAGATTTTGGATTATTGCATTTCCATTTTCATTTGTCTCCAGGTTTGTTTTTGTGTGTGTGTGTGTGGTACGCGAGCCTCTCACTGTTGTGGCCTCTCCCATTGCAGAGCACAGGCTCCGGACGCACAGGGTCAGCGGCCATGGCTGACGGGTCCAGCCGCTCCACGGCATGTGGGATCTTCCCAGACCGGGGCACGAACCCACGTCCCCTGCACTGGCAGGCGGATTCTCAACCACTGCGCCACCCGGGAAGCCCCCAGGTATTTTTTTGATTTCTTCAGTGACTCATTGGTTGTTTAGTAGCATATTGTATAGCCTCCACCCGTTTGTGATTTTGCAGGTTTTTTTTCTTGTACTTTACTTTGAGTCTCATAGTGCTGTGGTCAGAAAGATGCTTGATATGATTTCAATCATCTTAAATTTATTGAGACTTGCTTTGTGACCTAGCATGTGATGTATCCTGGAGAATGTTCCATGTACACTTGAATAGAATGTGTATTCTGCTTCTTTTGGATATAATTTTCTATATATATATATAAAGTTCATATATAAAAGTTCATTTATATATACAAATAAAGTTCATTTGGTTTAATATATCATAAGGCCTGTATTTCCTTAAGGATTTTCTGTCTGCATGATCTGTCCGTTGATGTAAGTGGGGACCATAAAATTTAAAAAATATATAAATAGATAATCTGAAATATGTAGTACTGGCTTAGAATATGGAAGGACAGGCAGTACTGCAGGCTAAAAAGCTGGTGATCCTTATTATGTTTTGGCAAACATTTGGTTAAATTGCTGTTATTTGTTAACCTAGAAGGCACACCACATGCCCATAAGCCTATAGCTATACTGAATAATTTGGGGTATATCATATGTTTGAAGAAGTTATTCAAATGTAATTAGAAAGAGATATTATTTTTGTTCAGAGATTTGCTCTGAGGTCTCTCCTTTAGAATTTCAGCTAGATCTTGTGAGTCAGAACTGAGGTTAAAAAATAGTCTAAGAGAGGTGTTTCAGATAGCTTACTGCTTCAGATGTCCTGATTAAAAACAGGAGACACATGATTCACGCACAGAAGCCAGTAACCAAAAAAAGATAATCAATAGATTTAAATATGATGTCAAGAATAGATTTTTAGGTTTGGTTACTCAACAGTGGAATTTTCTGCAAATGAATAAACTAGAAACCTACTACATAAATTTACTGCCAGAGAAATAAGTCTGAATTACAAAATTATCTCAGATTGTTTTATTCCTATAATGGCCCCGAGATTTCCAAACCTTCCCTAGCAGGAAATAGATTCCAAAAGCTCACCATTTCTGGAGAAGACACACATTTCAACACTCATTAAAATGTGACCATGCCAAAAAAAAAAAAAAAAAAAAAAAAGATGCATTAGTCAGTGTAGACTGAGTTTCACTGCAAGACTAAAATCTCTATAACATAAGACCAAAAAAAGAAAAAGTCTTATTTCTTATATCTACAATGTTTAATGTAAAATCAGACATCTCTCCAGGGCAGATGGCTCCCATGTAAATATATGTTTCCACTATCATTAGGATGCTTCCATTATTTCACTGGCCAAAGAAAGCCATGTGGCCATATGTAACTTCAACTGGGCATAGAAGAACAATTTTTTCCTCTGCCTAGAAGTGGAGAGAAGCTCATTAGTACAGAATATTAATAATATCTACCCTAAACCAATTTAAAAAATATCTCTCGAAGAACAAAACCAGGAACCATAGAAAACAAGGTATACAGAGTTATTTCCAGAGAAAAGAACAAGGTGCAGGCTGATGGGCTAACAGAAGTACTTAACTCTATTGACAGAACAGGATTTTCCTCAATTCCAGCCTATCAGGAGTTGATAACTGAATGTGTTTGCATTCTTCCTTTTTCCAAGTGGGAGTTTTTATTGTATTCAACAAGTTCCAGTTTTGTCATTTTATATTCAATGTGAGAAGATAAACAGCATGTTTTTAAAAAAAAAATTAAATCAGTTTCATATGCTAATTGGATAGAAGGGAGAACACATTATTCAGAGATCCTGAATTTTAAACTGGATGAAATAACCATATGGGACTTTGGATTTTCTTCATTGGAGAGAGAGTAAATGTGTTCTACATTTGGAGAAAATGATATGAATTGATATTTGGTGGAACAGAATTGAAGATTCTGATTACTGAGAAATCACAATGTTCCTGGGATCCATTATAACCTTCCTCTTGTGTGACTGAACCCCTAAGATTTTAGTTAAGAACATGACCACTATCTCATTCTTGGTCCTCTGAGAAGCATATGACAAAGCACAATTAGATGTGAAGGAGATTTAAACTCCAGGCTAAGTGAAAAAGGATTAAGAGCTGGCGAGGAGCATTTTCAGACTATGATACAGTATGGCATCTGTGAAAGGAAGAATGGAATGTAAAATGATTAGGTAATAAGGTCTGAGTTTAGTGCAGCTTTGAGGAAGCATATGCCAGACATTTAAAGAGACCCAGAAAAAAATGATTACCCATCAGAGAGATTCCAAACAGAAACAATCTAGCTTTAGTAACCCAACAAGCACAACTGTTGACTTGGTAGAGGCCGAAGAGAGCATATCATTGGCTAGAATGCTACAGTGAATCCAAAAGTCCAGCAGCTGGATGATGTCTGCCAATTGCATTTCTCCTAAACTATTCTCTTAAAGAGAGATTTGAGCCGTGTATTTTCATGACTGACACATTACTCAACTAGAAACTAACTTTATCAGTCTCTCTTGAAGCTAGGTATATTAATGACTGATTTTGGTCAATGGAATAAGTGATTTTTGCAACTTATAGCATTTTATAAGGCAATTTCTTGCTTTCCATTTTCTCTTTCCCTCATTAAAAAGTGTGTATTATATCATGTGAAATAAGAAAAAGGTCTTAGGCAATGATAAATCGAAAAGATATAAGAAATATGAATTTCTTTATGACTTTCAGGAGGGCTGCTTGCCATGCTAGTTTAGCAGCCCATTCTTAAATCAATTGCCCATCTCTAGATTGTTACTTGAGAGATAATTAAGGTCCTAACTTGTTTGGGTAAAAGATGTTAAGAGTCTTTTGTGATAGCAATTAAACCTATCTAATACAAACAAACATTACCCAAATATGAAAGCAAAGGTAACCAAGCTTCAGAAATTCATTCTTCAAGTTTCCATCACTAGTAATCAATAGAACTAGTGCTCAAATTCCAATTGTAGAACAATCTCTAACCAGAAATATGATTAGTGCTTAAGATCCTTCCTAGATTCAGACAACTGGCGTTCAAATTCTGGCTTCACTATTACTAGCTGTGTGATCATTGATGTCATTTATAATAACTTCTCTAAACCTCAAGTTCTCTACTTTGATGTGGTCATTATAATTGTACATATTTAACAAGATTATGAATATAACTTAAAGAGGATGGTATCCCCAATAAATGTAGAACTTAAACATTATTGATAATTATTCAATATTATTAGTATTTTTGTTCTATATCCCTTCCATTACTCTCTTTTTCCCTAACTGGTCTAACCCCACACTTACTTGCACTCACTTTTTGTAGATGCACAAATACAGTTGCTAATATTTTAAAATAATCCCACTATAATCCTAAATGGAGATATCCTTTATTTATATGTTCATTTATAAATTTTATTTTATAAAGTAAAAACGAAAACACAGAACAGACTTTGATAACACAGTATGGACTATTAAAGGGTATTTCATTAGTTTAAAATGTGCAGAAATGAAAGAAAACTTGAAGGATTATGGAGAGATGTCAGAACAAAGTTTGAAGTATTAGGGGACAATTAAAAATGTGACCAACAGTGAACTAGCTATCAATAACCATACAGATCAGTTAATGAAATATAACCAGTGACTCTGACAAGCCTTCAGAAAATATAAAGGATGTAAACGATATTTGTTGGTGTGGGAAAGATATTGTTTATGAGGAAAAAATAGATATAGAGTTAGGAAGAGTAAGGTTTTGTTGTTGTTTGAGTGATTGTTCAAACATATTTTTATGAATATTGAAATGAGGGGGAAAAACAAATTTCATATGAGACAAATTAAAGTCAAATTTATTATAATCAATGTGTTTTAAATATACTTATTTAGGTGCAGAAATTACACTCTGAGAGTACTGACATAGGGAAGGGAGGTAATAAAATGCATATATATTTTATGGCAGTGAGTTTTTGGAATAACATCTTTTAAAAACCTGGAATTTTAATGGAAGCATTGGGCTAAAAGTGCATTTGGTTTCTGAAAAGGAGGCCTGGAGTTGACTTGAGGTGTTTCCAATTAGAGACAGCAAGTTCTGGCACAAATTTGTACACACCATCTGTGATTAAACATGCGAATACCTACTAGCTATGAGAGGTTAACTACTCTCTTGATCAATATCATGTTACTCTAAATTGCTGCTCTAGATGTTTGTTTTTAAACATCTGAACATTTAAGCTCATTCTTTTTTTTTTCTTGTCTTTCACTAAAGACAAACCTTAAGATCTAAATTGGTTCTAGTTTGAACAGAATGAGGTTATCATTATCAAAAACATTTACTATTTTCCTGTTGGTTTTTGAGGTGTTGCAAAGTAGATAAAATTGCCTCAACACCTTTGCCTCTTTCCTCTCTGGTAAAAATGGAAATATTCCTCCTATAGCAAGGCTAATCTCACCATCTCTATGCTGTATTCTATTACCTCCTCTTCATGCCTTTAATAATTGTCTCTTTTATCCACACCCAAAGACCAAGTGTCTCTTTCATTCCCACTAAGACTTGTGTCCAACCTTTATTTATTCACACCTCAAACTCTTGCAGCCTGGGGTCTATACTCAAATCTTTACCGAAACAAGTCTGGTTAAAGTTGTGAATGGTCACTTTGTAGGAAAACTGACTTAGCTATTATTTTTCTTGGTTTCTCTTTGATTTAATCAACCTCTCTTTTTCTTCCCATGATTTTTTACCTTGAAATCTGCGATAAAACACCTTCCCATATTTCCCCCTACATATATAGCAACTTTTTCTCCATCTTTTTCATGGCATTTTTCCCTATGCTAAATTTTTATCTGTTGGTGTTCACCAGTTTTCACCACCCACCATCATGTCTTCTAATGGCACACTCTACTTAGTGAAAACATTCATTTCCATGACTTCTCTCATCACCTAGATTTTTAAAACCTTTCCAGAGTTCTGCTCTAAGATTATATTTACTTATTTAGTTCTATATTAGAAATTCTGATTTGGACATCCTAGAACAAATACTTCACTCAAAATGTTCTCAAACCAATTTGTCTCCCATTTACCACAAAATCTCTCCCTTTTCTGGTGTTAACAGAGAAGGACATTGTGAAATAGCCAGTGTCTAAAGCTAGAAATCTAGTTTTCAGTTGTCAATATTTCCTCTCTTTTATCCCTGCATCCAAACAGATTGAAATCCTCTCCATTCTCCTTGTCTCCATTGACATGTCTTATTTCACATGACTTCACTTCTTATTTCATACCTCTCACCAGATTAATTCCACAGCCTTCTAATTATCCTTCTTTTTTCTATATTTGTCTTTTCTCCACTCTTCTCCATTTTCCACATTGACTCCAGAATATTCCCTTTACCAAAATAATAACATCATTCCTTTCATACTTCTTTTTTGATGGGAGAATCAATAATAATTCAGACTAAACTAGAAAATATATAGAAATAAAACTTCCATTTGATCCTAGAAGAATACTTCTTATCTCACACAAGCAACTTCTATCAAAACTACAGACAAATAGTTTTAATTTGAAGCAATGGGAACTAGGTTGAAGGTATGTAGAATTCAATGCAAGTTCTAATCATGTTCCTGTTTCAAAGCATTGCTGTAAAAATAGGATATGATAAGCCAAATGTATTTTGCACTCTATATAGTTTCAAATATAAGCATTATTTGTATTCATATCACTGTTCTCTACCTTCTTTCACTAACTTATTGTGGTTATGCTTTTCTACATGCATTTTCTATTTCTAATCTTTGCTGTAATTAAAACCTGATTCTCTCCCTAAATCTTTAAATAATCTTTTAAAAATCACTGTTTAGCATTATTTAAGACTTCTTAAAATATAACAACAGCTGTTCCACATTTTCCCCCCGTCAATTCCCTGCTATTGTGTTAGCAACCTGACAGCACATTCTTTTAACCATTCAGGATCCTGGACCATATAGTCATTTAATGCCTATGCAGACTCCTTCTTTCTTGCCCAGTTAGGAACTAATATGATACATCAAACTTCAACAAAGGATCTTTAATTCATGTATAATAACATCTGCTTCTCTCAAGTCATTATTCATTTTACATTTGCTCAGATCCAGTTTCTATTCTAGAATCAGCTGTCATGTTGTATGACACCAAAAATGTTTATTAAATGAATAAAGTCAAATCCGGATATATGTTGAGCCCCTATTATGTTCTCTGCTTTGGTGTGTGTTGCAAATGAAATAGAGATAACTGAATCAGGGCTATCAAGAAATTAACATAGCAATAAATATATAGTATTTTAAGGAAATTAGCACTAGCCTGGGTAAAGTTGGATATAGAGTAGGGAAGAAGATGGTGGTAGGAGAAATTAAAATGACAGATTATATTCCACAGAATATAAAATGAGGAGGAAATGAAATTTTTCTATTTTGTTCATTGTTCTTTTTGTGTTTTTTAAATTCATTTCTTTATCTCAGTGGTTAGAAGAATACCTAACATATAGTTGACACTGATTTTTTTTTTTTAAATAAATTGCTTCCCTTAGAAGAGAAAGACAGGGCTTTACAGAGGATTTGGAATTTGAAAAAAAAAAAAAGCATAAGATTTCAATGATCAGATATGCAAAGTTAGAAAGCTCTAGGTTCATAAGATGCTGATAATTATGGACCTTCTCCGACTAAGCCCTCATTCTCCTATAAAAGAAAATCAACAATAGATGCTTTTCCATTTTGCTTTCCTTCACTGCGGGAGTAAGGATGAAGGGAAGTCAGAAATAGAGTTTAGTTAAATATCACAAGAGATTCTGAACGCACTTTGAAGAATCTCTACCGATTTGGACACCAATGGAAAACAATATTGATTTCTGAAGCAAAATAAGCATAGCACATTGAATTATAATTTCACAGGATAACTATGCAAGGGAACTGCATGCTTATGTCAAGGGGAAATACATAAGGGGAGAGACCATTAGTGAAACATGTCAAAATGGGATTCTTCCTATCTCACAGGTGGTTCAGGCTAAAGAGGTCAAGACTAAACTACAGATCCAAATAACCCACATTCTAAATCCAGTTGCCAAACCACCTGTACAAGGTATGCTAAGAGATTATAACAGTGGTTCTACTAGCATTAGGCTTTCATCCCCCTCAGGCAATATAAGAAAGACAAAGAATTTATTGAGTTTTTGATGGGACTAGAGAGTGAGGTTTTCTTCACAAAAGAGCTGTTAGTTTATTGTGTAATATATGGATGATTTCCATCAACTCCAGTCCAAGGAAAAAGATATCAAAGAGAACAAATTTGGAGATCTTTTAAACAAAACTTTATAGATATAGTTGAAACTATCTTTGTACCTCCTCCACAATCTCACATTTTTCTTTTTTCTTCAAAGCTAAGGACTACTGCATCTATGTTCTTATCATTTGGTGCATATGGACATACCTATATTTGCACATGTCTATACACATATGTATACACATATACTACATATACATGTATAAAAAGTGACAAAACACTGGTGTGTATAATCAACAAAACTTGCTATCATAATATATGTTTGCAACCTTTTTTAACACAAAATTGTTTTTACAATTTTGTAAAACTGGATAATTCAATTTGGATAATTCAAGTATTCAAGTACAACTGCATTCACTTTGCTGTTGTTTGATGATCCATTGTATTTATAATTTATTCATGCTTTATAATCTTGAAATCTACTTCATTTGTTTTCTTTTCTATCACAAATAATGTTGAAATGAGTAACATTACACTTATCTCATCATACAAGTATAGGAAAGTTTTCTCTGGGATATATTGGTACCAGGGGTTTTCCTGAATCTTAGAATATAAGACTTTGTCTGATTTGATAATAATGATAGTCAAAATGTTTAAGTTCTGTTTCTGAATAATCTATTTGCCTATCCCTGGTTCAACACCCAAATTCTTGAATTTTATAGATTTGTGTCTTAAACCTTTAAATGTCATATTTTCTCTCCTTGGGTTTATGTTATATTGTCCGGCCTATTCGTGGCTTTCAAAATTCCCTAAAAATTTAATGAAGGGTTTTTCAATTTTAATGGAAAAAATAAAAGTGGTGGTTTTGATTTCACTGCTTTGAATTTATAAATTAATTTATAGAGAATTGATAATTTTTGAATATTGAACATTCCCATTCATGAACACAGTACATCTTTGCACATAATTATCTTATTTTAAAATGTTCATTAAAAATTATAATTATACCTATAAATATCTTGCCTTTTTGATGTATTCCTAGGTACTGAAATATGCTACTACTATTGTGAGATATTTTTAAATTATCCTTTCTAATTAGTTGTTGCTAGTATATAAAATTTTTTAAATGAGTGTATATCCATGAACTTGCTGTGCTCAGGCAATATTTAATAAATAAGCAAATTTTTGCTAGTTTTTCTATTGGAAATAAGAATACTATCTGCAAATGAAGAAAAGTAATCCTAATTTCTCATGTGCATCTATATCACTATTATTATCATTATTATGATTTAACCTAGGACCGCCCATATAATACCAAAAGCAGTAAAATAATGATGATATTTTTACTTTTATTGATACCTAAAGAAACATTTCTAATAGCTCTCCATTTACTAAAATATGTGTAGGTTTTTGTTTTTATTTTGTTAATGTGGTTAGGGATATTTGTTTCTATTCCTTCTTTGCAAAAATGTTGAATTTTAGTAATAAGTATTCGGTATTTAACAAATAATTTTTTGTATATGTTGAAATCATTATCAAAATGTTATATTTTATTTTAATAATAAGGTAAAACGTACTGCTAGATTAAACATCCTAGTGTTAAACAGTCATTCCATTCCTGGTTCCTTGACTCTCCAAAATATATGCACCTTCTTCATGTGTGAGGCTGACTACTTTATTCTCATTCATATTTCTGAGTTTCCACTATTGCATGGAATTTATTTTTTTCCTCCTCTAAAAACTTGAAGGACAATATAACCTCACTTCAATTCTAAAATTTCTTCTCAGACCCTTAGAATCCAAACCAATGCCAGGTCCCCTTAATTTATATTGTCTTAACAGTCATTACAGCATGTAACTATTTAACTCAAGCCACTTTTCTTTACCTAAGTTTATTATAAACTGTTTGAAGGAAAGAATCTTGCCTTAGATTCCTTTGCATCTCTTCCATTTTTTAGCATACTGTGGTATAAGATGAATAATTAATATATAATGATTGATTCATTCATTAAAAGAGAACAGAGATAGAGACAGAATACATAAATGGAGAGAAGAACACACACACACACACAGAAAAATATGCAGAGAGCTCAAGTTATGTATTTGCGATAAAGGAATGAAAAGTAGGAATACAGTAAAATGTTTTTTAAAAAATAGCTTACAAGATTGACCAAGGCAAAAAGATGAATAGAAGAGTACTTTAGTGGATAGTGTTTGAAAGTAACTACTTTGGGAAATTTTGATTTTCTATTAAATTATTACTGCTATTTGTTCAATTAAAAAAAACCATTCACAACTCAACAGCTCACCTCTGAATGTTATGGCAGTAAGGGGCAAGGAGAAAGGGTACTGATTAGACAAGAAAACAGATTTTATATATATATTTCTAAACCGATTTGTAAAAACTTTACCTGTTACACTGTGCACAAACTTTTTATACTAAATAAATATCAAACTACATTCTTCTAAAAGATGTTTCTAGTATTTCTTAAGTCAATTCCATATATATTATGTGCAGTGAAAACATTTTTAAACAGCAATAACTTGGGCAAAACAACCCTAATGGTTCGTTAAACCATTCCTATGTTCTTATTTAAAAATCATAAGATTGTGCTTCTGTATAAAGTTTGTACATCCAGCAGTGTAAAATACTAATACATTTAAAAAATAAAAACAAAGTTGAAATTCAGAATGCTTCTGATTATATGCTCTTATGTTTTTGAAAAAGAGAAAAAAATAATGCAAGACTCAGAATTTTGGAGTGATTGGTGGGCCTTGTCTTCAGCAGCTACTGCTGCTGCTATAGCCATATCTTTTAAAGTTTTGTCATTAATTATCTGTTTGACTCTGAGCAAAACACCAAAGAAATTATCTCTTAGTCCGTTTTTACATTGGTGTGAGATGAATAGTTCTCCTATACCAGCATTTCTTAAAGTGTGTTATTTGGAACAGTAGTCCCACGATATATTCCTCAAACAGCTATTTGTATATGTGTAGATAGATGGATAGATAATATGTATGTGTGCCTGCGTGTGTGTACAGATTTTTTTCCCTTGAAATGCTGCCTACTATATCATCCCTTAGAGATTTACAATGCTCTTGAACCATATTACATAGATCTCAGAATTCCTGCTGTAAAGAGAATTGTTTGACCATTCATTCCAACATTTTTGCAAAATACTTGTAAAATACAGAACTATGATATTTTCAAGGTCACCGTCATATCATAATTATTCTTATTTGCTAACTCTAACCCTAGCAACCGATTTTAAGGGAAAATAATTATTGAGCTGCAAAAACAATGCCCCACATAATCATCTCATTGACTGTAGCAATTTAAGCTGACAATTTGTCCCAGGCTAAGAATTTTTAATATTTAAGACAGACTAGAATACTAGCCTAGTATTGGAATACCAGAATACTAGAATACAACTTTGGAATACTAGAATACCATAGTTGTCTTGGGTGAAATAATATAAGAATTCTGGGCATGATTATCACACTGAGAAGGACCCAAGAATTCATTTATGTGCTTATCTCAAGAAACAGCAGAAGAAATATTAGACATGTATAAGTTGTGTTCACACATGTTTATACATTCGTTCTTTGGAAATAAACAATCATTTTTCTATTTGCACATAAATCTTTAATTTTCAGGATACTGCAGAAACTTCTTTTTTTAAACATGATGTAGTTGAAGCTTTATGTATTTATATATTATTCTTATGATAAATTAGTCAAAAATAGAACAATGCTTAAGTGGTATGATTTTTAATAACTATCTTGAGCAGTGGAAGTTTCAGAGTAAAAAAATATGAAGGTATAGAATAGAAACATAATTTAGGGTTCTTGAAGGGATCTTCTGAGCACTCTCAAAAATTAACAGAAAATTAAACTTGATTTTTAAAATAATCGCATTTTTAAAGAAAAGGCTTTTTATTTGCTAAAAAATGAATAGCGCTGCTTTAATAAATGTTGTATGTTTAACTTTTAGTTATAATAAGCAAGTTACAAAAACTCCAGTCTTGTGAGAAATGTAATGAAAGAAGGAAAAACAATCAGTAAAAAGAACATTACAAAGACAGAGTGAAAGAAGTTTTCATGACTTTCCTGAACAAATAAAAATATTTGGGAAGAGAGCTTCAAGATGGAGGAACATCTACATGTGAAACACCTTCCTCCCCACAAATATATCAAAAATACATCTACATGTGAAACACCTACAGAACACTTACTGAACACTGGCAGAAGACCTCAGACTTCCCAAAAGGCAAGAAGCTCCCCACATACCTGGGTAGGGCAAAAGAAAAAAGAGAGACAAAAGAATAGGGATGACACCTGCACCTCTGGGAGGGAGCTGTGAAGGAGGAAGTTTCCACATATTCGGAAGCCCCTTCACTGGCAGAGACAGAGGGGGAAGTAAGCTGGGGAGGGCTTGGTAAGCGGAGGGGGGAAGCTTCAGAGCCACGAAGGAGAGGGCAGCAACAGGGGTGCAGAGGGCAAAGCGGAGAGACTCCCGCACAGAGGATCGGTGCCGACCAGCTCTCACCAGCCCGAGAGGCTTGTTGGCTCACCCGCCGGGCGGGCGGGGGCTGAGAGCTGCGGCTCGGGATTCGGAGGTCAGATCCCAGGGAGAGGACTGGGGTCGACAGCGTGAACACACCCTGAAGAGGGCTAGTGTGCCACAGCTAGCCAGGAGGGAGTCCGGGAAAAAGTCTAGAGCTGCATAAGAGGCACCACTGTTTCAGGGTGCGCGAGGAGAGGAGATTTCAGAGCACCACCTAAACGAGCTCCAGAGACTAGCGTGAGCTGCGGCTACTAATGCAGACATGAGATACGTGCATGAGACACTAAGGCTGCTGCTGCAGCCACCAAGAAGCCTGTGTGCAAGCACAGGTCACTAGCCACACCTACCCTGCTGGGAGCCTGTGCAGCCTGCCACTGCCAGGGTCCCATGATCCAGCGACAACTTCCCCGGGAGAATATACGTAGTTCCTCGGGCTGTTGCAACGTCACACTGGCCTCTGCCGCTGCAGGCTCGCCCCGCATCCGTACCCCTCCCTCCCCCCGGCCTGAGTGAGCCAGAGCCCCCGAATCAGCTGCTCCTTTAACCCTGTCCTGTCTGAGCGAAGAACACACGCACTCAGGCGACCTACACGCAGAGGCAGGTCCAAATCCAAAGCTGAACCCCAGGAGCTGGGCGAAAAAAGAAGAGAAAGGGAAATCTCTCCCAGCAGCCTCAGGAGCAGCGGATTAAATCTCCACATTGAACATGATGTACCCTGCATCTGTGGAATACCTGAATACACAACGAATTATCCCAAAATTCAAGCGGTGGACTTCGAACCAATGATATATTTTTTTTTTCCTTTTTCTCTTTTGTGAGTGTGTATGTGTATGCTTCTTTGTGTGATTTTGTCTGTATAGCTTTGCCTTCACCATTTGTCCTAGGCTTGTCTTTACTTTTTTTGCTTTTTTAGTGCAGTTTTTAGCGCTTGTTATCATTAGTGGATTTGTTTTTTTGGTTTGGTTGCTCTCTTCTTTCTTTCTTTTTTTAACTTACTTTTTAGTTCTTTTATTTTTAATAATTACTTATTATTTTAATAACTTTATTTTATTTTATTTTGTTTTTTTCTTTCTTTTTTTTTTTCTCCATTTTCTTCAGAGCCATGTGGCTGACAAAGTCTTGGTGCTCCAGCTAGGTGTCAGGCCTGAGGCTCTGAGGTAGGAGAGCCGAGTTCAGGACATTGGTCCACCATAGACCTCCCGGCCCCACGTAATATCAAAGGGTGAAAGCTTTCTCAGACATCTCCATCTCAACGCTAAGACCCAGCTCCACACAACAACCGGCAAGCTACAGTGCTGGACACCCTATGCCAAACAACAAGCAAGACAGGAACACAACCCCAGTGATTAGCAGAGCGGCGACTAAAATAATAATCAGTTCACAGACACGCTAAAATAAACACCGGACACAACCCGGCCCATCAGAAAGACAAGATCCAGCCTCATCCACCAGAACACAGCACCAGTCCCCTCTACCAGGAAACCTACACAACCCACTGAAACAACCTCACCCACTGGGGGCAGACACCAAAAACAATGGGAACTATGAACCTGCAGCCTGTGAAAAGGAGACGCCAAACACAGTAAGTTAAGCAAAATTAGAAGACAGAGAAATACACAGCAGATGAAGTAGCAAGGTAAAAATGCACCAGACCAAACAAATGGAGAGGAAATAGGCAGTCTACCTGAAAAAGAATTCCAAGTAATGAGAGTATAGATGATCCAAAATCTTGGAAATAGAATGGAGAAAATAAAAGAAATGCTTAACAAGGACCTAGAGGAACTAAAGAGCAAACAAACAATGATGCACAACACAATAAATAAAATTAAAAATTCTCTAGAAGAAATCAAAAGCAGAATAACTGAGGCAGAAGAATGGATAAGTGACCTGGAAAATAAAATAGTGGAAATAACTACTGCAAAGCAGAATAAAGAAAAAAGAATTAAAAGAATTGAGGACAGTCTCAGAGACCTCTGGGACAACATTAAACACACCACCATTTGACTTATAGGGGTCCCAGAAGGAGAAGAGAGAGAGAAAGGACCCAAGAAAATATTTGAAGAGATTATAGCTGAAAACTTCCCTAATATTGGAAAGGAAATAGTCAATCAAGTCCAAGAATCACAGAGAGTCCCATACAGGATAAATCCAAGGAAAAACATGCCACACACATATTAATCAAACTATCAAAAATTAAATACAAAGAAAACATATTAAAAGCAGCAAGGGAAAAAAACAAATAACATACAAGGGAATCCCCATAAGGTTAACAGCTGATCTTTCAGAAGAAACTCTGCAAGCCAAAAGGGAGTGGCAGGACATATTTAAAGTGATGAAAGGGAAAAACTTACAACCAAGATTACTCTACCCAGCAAGAATCTCATTCAGAATGGACGGAGAAATTAACACCTTTACAGAGAAGCAAAAGCTAAGAGAATTCAGCACCAACAAACCAGCTTTACAACAAATCCTAAAGAAATTTCTCTAGGCAGAAAACACAAGAGAAGGAAAAGACTTAAAATAACAAACCCAAAACAATTAAGAAAATGGTAATAGGAACACACATATTGATAACTACCTTATGTAAATAGATTAAATGCTCCAACAAAAAGACATAGACTGGTTGAATGCACACAAAAACAAGCCCCATATATATGCTGTCTACAAGAGACCCACCTCAGACCTAGGGACACATACAGACTGAAAGTGAGGGGATGGAAAAAGATATTCCATGCAAATGGAAATCAAAAAAAAGGTAGAGTAGCAATTCTCATATCAGCCAAATAGAGTTTAAAGTAAAGACTATTACAAGAGACAATGAAGGACACTACAAAATGTCAAGGGATCAATCCAAGAAGAAGATATAACAGTTGTAAATATTTATGCACCCAACATAGGAGCACCTCAATATATAATGCAAATGCTAACAGCCATAAAAGGGGAAACTGACAGTAACACAATCATAGCAGGGGACTTTAACCCCGCTTTCACCAATGGGCAGATCATCCAAAATGAAAATAAATAAGGAAACACAAGCTTTAAATGATACATTAAACAAGATGGACTTAATTGATATTTATAGGACATTCCATCCGAAAACAACAGAATACACTATCTTCTCAAGTGCTCATGGAACATTCTCCAGCACAGATCATACCTTGGGTCATATATCAAGCCTTAGTAAATTTACAAAAATTGAAATCATATCACGTATCTTTTCTGACCACAACGCTATGAGACTAGATAACAATTACAGGAAAAAAACTGTTAAATATACAAACACATAGAGGCGAAACAATACACGACTAAATAACCAAAAGATCACTGAGGAAATCAAAGAGGTAATCAAAAAAATACCTAGAAACAAATGACAATGAAAACACAATGACCCAAACCTATGAAATGCAGTAAAAGCAGTTCAAGAGGGAAGTTTATAGCAATACAATTCTACCTCAACAAACAAGAAACATCTCAAATAAACAACGTAATCTTACACCTAAAGCAGTTAGAGAAAGAAGAACAAAAAAACCCCAAAGTTAGCAGAAGGAAAGAAATCATAAAGATCAGATCAGAAATAAATGAAAAAGAAATCAAGGAAACAATAGCTAAGATCAATAAAACTAAAAGCTGGTTCTTTGAGAAGATAAACAAAACTGATAAACCATTAGCCCGACTCATCAAGAAAAAAAGGGAGAAGAC
>NC_041219.1:18856453-18883328 GCF_002837175.3 Physeter macrocephalus | reverse complement strand
CCCGACTCACCAAGAAAAAAAGGGAGAAGACTCAAATCAATAAAATTAGAAATGAAAAAGGAGAAGTAACAACTGACACTGCAGAAATACAAAGGACATGAGAGATTACTACAAGCAACTATAATAAAATGGACAACCTGGAAGAAATGGACAAATTCTTGGAAAAGCACAACCTCCCAAGACTGAACCAGGAAGAAATAGAATATATAAACAGACCAATCACAAGCACTGAAATTAAAACTGTGATTAAAAATCTTCCAACAAACAAAAGCCCAGGACCAGATGGATTCACAAGCAAATTCTATCAAACATTTACAGAGGAGCTAACACCTATCCTTCTCATACTCTTCCAAAATATAGCAGAGGGAGGAATACTCTCAAACTCATTCTATGAGGCCACCATCACCGTGACAGCAAACCCAGACAAAGATGTAACAAAAATAAAAGTACAGAAAAATATCACTGATGAACATATAGATGCAAAAATCCTCAACAAAATACAAGTAAACAGAATCCAACAGCAAGCAATATATGACAAACTCACAGCCAAGATCATTCTCAATGGTGAAAAACTGAAAACATTCTCACTAAGATCAGGAACAAGACAAGGTTGCCCACTCTAACCACTATTATTCAACATAGTTTTGGAAGTTTTAGCCACAGCAATCAGAGAAGAAAAAGAAATAAAAGGAATACAAATCAGAAAAGAAGTAAAACTGTCACTGTTTGCAGATGATATGGTACTATACATAGAGAATCCCTAAGATGCTACCAGAAAACTACTAGAGCTAATAATTTGGTAAAGTAGCAGGATATAAAACTAATGCACAGAAATCTCTTGCATTCCTATACACTAATGATGAAAGATCTGAAAGAGAAATTAAGGAAACACTCCCTTTTACCATTGCAACAAAAAGAATAAAATACTTAGGAATTAGCCTACCTAAGGAGACAAAGGACCTGTATGCAAAAAACTATAAGACACTGATGAAAGAAAGTAAAGATGATATAGACGGAGAGATATACCATATTCATGGATTGGAAGAATCAACACTGTGGAAATGACTATACTACACAAAGCAATCTACAGATTCAATGCAATCCCTATCAAACTACCAATGGCATTTTTTACAGAACTAGAAAAAAAAATTTTCACAATATGTATGGAAACACAAAAGGACCCCGAATAGCCAAAGCAATTTTGAGTAAGAAAAATGGAGCCGGAGGTATCTGGCTCCCTGACTTCAGACTATACTACAAAGCTACAGTAATCAAGACAGTATGGTACTGGCACAAAAACAGAAATAGAGATCAATGGAATGGGATAGAAGGCCCAGATATAAACCCACTCACATATCTTTGAGAAAGGAGGCAAGAATATACAATGGAGAAAAGACAGCCTCTTCAATAAGTGGTGTTGGGAAAACTGGACAGCTACATGTAAAAGCATGAAATTAGAACACTCCCTAACACCATATACACACAAAAAAACTCCAAATGGATTAAAGACCTAAACGTAAGGCCAGACACTATCACACTCTTAGAGGAAAACATAGGCAGAACACTCTATGACATAAATCACAGCAAGATCCTTTTTGACCCATCTCCTAGAGAAATGGAAATAAAAACAAAAATAAACAAATGGGACCTAATGAAACTTAAAAGCTTTTGCACAGCAAAGGATACCATAAACAAGACCAAAAGACAACCCTCAGAATGGGAGAAAATATTTGCAAACGAAGCAACTGACAAAGGACTAATATCCAAAATTTATAAGCAACTCTTGCAGCTCAATAACAAAAAAACAAACAACCCAATCCAAAAATGGGCAGAAGAACTAAATAGACATTTCTCCAAAGAAGATATACAGATCGCCAACAAACACATGAAAGAATGCTCAACATCATTAATCATTAGGGTATCATCTCACACCAGTCAGAATGGCCATCATCAAAAAATCTACAAACTATAAATGCTGCAGAGGGCATGGAAAACAGGGAACCCTCCTACACTCTTGGTGGGAATGTATATTGATACTGGCACTATGGAGAACAGTATGGAGGTTCCTTAAAAAGCTAAAACTAGAACTACCATACGACCCCGCAATCCCACTACTGGGCATATACCCTGAGAAAACCATAATTCAAAAAGAGTCATGGGGCTTCCCGAAATGAAATTGATTTATTTGTAGTGAGGTGGATGGACCTAGAGACTGTCATACAGAGTGAATTAAGTCAGAAAGAGAAAAATAAATAACGTATGCTAACACATATATATGGAATCTAAAAAAAAAAAAAAATGTTTCTGCAGAACCTAGGGGCAGGACAGGAATAAAGATGCAGATGTAGAGAATGGACTTGTGGACACGGGGAGGGGGAAAGGTAAGCTGGGACGAAGTGAGAGAGTGGCATGGACATATATACACTACCAAATATAAATTAGATAGCTAATAGGAAGCAGCCGCATAGCACAGGGAGATCAGCTAGGTGCTTTATGTCAATCTAGAGGGGTGGGAAAGGGAGGATGGCATGGAGATGCAAGAGGGAGGAGATATGCGATATATGTTTATGTATAGCTGATTCACTTTGTTATACAGCAGAAACTAATACACTATTGAAAAGCAATTATACTACAGCAAAGATGTTAAAGAAAATGTTTTTGAAATAAGTGAATGAGGAGAAAACAACAAAAATGAAAGGTTAAAGAGGTGTGATTTCTTTAGGTTAATTACCCTAATTCATATAAATGAATAAATAACTATTTATTTACTCAAGTCATAAATAACTGAGCAAAGGGAATTTAGGGACCTTGGAGACCTCAGACCTTCATAATAAGAGACTCAATGTGTTCTGCTTCAATGGGAGTACTTACTACAATCTATTTTTATCTTGTGATTATCAGTCTTTTATCTCATTAGACTATAAGGTATTGGAGGGTAAAGAATGGGTACAAGGGTTTTTTATGTTAGCCATACTCAGGAAGGTAGACAGGAACAAGGCACTCTTACTGCCTTGCCAGGAAGAATAAATAGTGACCATCTGGATTTTGATATCTCTGGGATATCCTGTGGAGTCTGTCTCCTTGAATCTATAATATGCAACATTTGAATTATCTAACAAATCTTAGCTTGTCCTTAGGAGTTATTTTCCACAATGGTGAGATCACATTTAATCTTATTTATTATGAAAATCACACTTTAAGATACGTATATTTAAATTAAAATGTGTACAAGGAAAATAAATAGTTCTGAAATACATGCATTAAAAAAGTAGTTGGAAACTGACTTTGCTAGCCTGAAGACAGAATGACTCAAGACAAGAGGAGTGGTGGAATATAATTGTTGCTTTCAAATATTTGAAAAACAGACTAATATGAGTGGAATCAGATACAATGGTCCTCACAGGTACAATCAGATCTCATAATGTAGTTGGCTAATGATTTCCCTGAAATACCAAGATGTACTTTCCAACTGTCTGCCTCAGAAAGTAGTGAACTGCTATCATTGGTAGTATCAAAGCATAGCCTGGCAAAAACAGGCATTTGTAGAGGAATTAAATATCATATAGTTAATATTTTTTTAGGATTTTATCTAACCCTGATATACTCTCAAACTAAATTTGTGGTTAACCTCTGCAAATAAGGTCTAGACATCGAAGAGAAAGTTATATTCTCACTATATAAGTGTTCTGCTCATTCACTGATGTCAAATTATGAAATTGGCTTGTTTCTTTCTTTGCATTACTTATAAATAAAATTTTTTTAGGTTGAAGTTGTTCATCTTTTCAGCTTTGCTGTAAATCTGTCATCTCAGAAGGGTTCTTTCACTTTGGTATTTCATCTAGAGCTGAAAACTGAATTCTCTATCACATGGTGCAATCTGTAGTTTAATAATTCATCAAATGTGAGCCAGCCAAGGGATCTTTTAAAACCTCCTTTTTTGCCTCCACTTGAATGCTTTTGGCCTTTGTTCTGTATCAAAAAAAGGGTTTTAACATGTGGAAGAAATCATCAGAAACTTGAACAAGATTTTATTCTTAGACACGTAAACTTGATCAAATTCTTGCCAGTGACAGGGCTATCAAAGGAGTATGACATCCATCTGGGCAGGTTCTCCCAGATAGTCCCCCAACTGACTGAACTTCAGGCAAGTCACTGGATGCCAATGTAAGTAAGCACTATCTGGCCAGTCATTTCCCATAGTGCAGTGAGCCAAGAATCCAGATGTTGCTGCTGCTGTTACTATTACTGAAAGTAAAAGTGTGTCAACCAGGTAACCAGGACATGCAGCTGTACTATTCCCTTTACATCCACTGTACTTTTTATTTCTAGAGAAAAACTTAGAATTAAAAAAGTTCAAAGAGTTATACATGATGTGGAAAACACTGGGAATTCAAAGGTGCATTAACTACCAATTATATCTCTTAGCTTAAAACAATATGTTGGCCCTTGTTAGTGTTCAGTGTATTTGGCCAGTGTTAATGATACTCTTTTATCTTTGTGGAGGGCATTTTTCTTCACCTGTGGCCTTAACAGCACTATCCAACCTAACTTCCTACTTAATGATATGCAAAGACATGCCTAATATATCTGGCCACATCAAAACAATAAATAATCTTACTGAACATGATGTTAACACACTCTGACTTCAACTTTTGCTAAATTACTTTTCAACTCAGGATTATAAAGGTTCAATTTTCATCAGAAAGATCGAAGACAGTGATTTACTATAAGAGTGTGGTAGAATATGTTCTTCCTATTGTGAGCTGCTTAACAACTTTGGTGACAAGCTTTCTAATCATTAATATTAAACATACAGTAAACCTCACCTGGAGATTTACTCCATAGTACAATTTTGCTAAATCACATCCAGGAAAATAAGCTATGAACTAATAGTAGAATATGTTTTAGTAAGGATGGTTAATATATTCTCTTTTTGGAGAAACAGATTGCAAACTAAAAGAATTTTTAAATTTTACATGTAAATGTATATTTACAGTCATATGAAATTTACATGTAATCCTACAAATATTGTTACCTTACAGAAACAAATTTCATTTTAATATTCCTTGAAATGAGTGGTTTCTATCATGAGAATTATTCTTCAATAATTTAAATCTTATTGAATTATTATGTTTATATTTCAATAGTTTTATAAATATTTTAAAAAGGAATTAGCTGAAAAATGCCTCATAGACAACCAATGAGACATCCAATACTACAGATATTTCTTTTTTAAGTTATTTTAGAACTACACTTGGTGCGTCTATATTATTAACATTTATAGTGAATGCCTGTCATGTAGGGGGAAAAAAGAGCACAATACTTATTCTTTCTTCTTGGGAAAGTAACATCTAACTTTATTAAATAAAATTCTATTTTAATTTATATATTAATGTATATATTTAAATATGTTTATTTATTTATTAAATAAAGTTCTTGCCTTTTATTAAATTTTTTAACCTCAAATAGGGACTCCTTGCCCATTTCCTAATGTGTATTAATGGCTCCAAGAATAAAGCTCAAAATCTTTGAAGAATCTTACTCAATATGCAAAAGGCCTGTGGGTCTATTTTATATAACCAGCCCCATCTCTCTGCACTCTTTCCCTTTTAATTCATTATCTACCCTGACATTTCCTAAGAGTGTGTTCTGGGTTAAAATATATTTAGTTAAAAAAAATTAAGCCAAATACCTAATACATAGTGTATTTTTTGTGAAATTCCCAAGGAGAAGAAGATATCAGTTTATTTGACCACAGATGCCTTTCATTGCTGACCATTTCTCTGGAATAATACTTTAAGGAACACATTCTGCAAAATGCTTCAGCTTCATTTATGGTTCTTTTTTTTTTTTCTTTTTTACCACCATGCACTGTTATGCCTCTCTACCTGTTGCATGGAAAACCTTCTTTACATTTCTCCTCCTGGTAAAGCCTTGTGTATCCTTCAAGGCTCAGTTCCATTTTCAATTTTTTGTCAAATATTCCCCTGACACCTGCAGACTACGCTAATTCATTACTCTCACTCCATATTGTACAGCTCTTTTTTCCTCTACTTTAGTAGTTTTCATATGATATTACCATTGCCATATTTCATCAAATATAAAACATAAATGGGTGTATCATGTACCAAAATTTTTAATCCTCTAAGAAACCAAAACTCACTGTTAATATAATTAATATTAATGTATCATTCTACATAAAATTATATATTACTAGTAGAAATAAGTGTTTTAGACTTATTTAAAATAATTTATTATATGATATTTTTGTGCAGACCTAAGAAGAAAATATAAGTGAAATAAAGAGGGTAAAGTGTTTCTAAAGCTACTTCAAATACTGACTTCAACTTTTGCTAAGTTACTTTTCAACTCAGGATTATAAATATTTGTTATATAGTATCATTCTCTATTATCAAGAGCATTCATAATCTATTTCTTAAGAGAGGGCTTCAGTACTGTCTCTGGATTTTACTTCTAAGTCATACCCTCCCATTCTGTAATTTCTGATGTTGGTGTTTTCTTGATCAAACAATAGTGTTCCGTGCATGTGCAAACAATGACAACTATATGACAATAACAACTTGACAAAAATTGTAATACACAATTGACTCTAAGTGTCATCCTAATTTTAGAGATATTACAATGTGAAAAATATACACCTGAGAACTGAGGAATTGTGGTATTTTTCCATATCTCCAGTAAGCAATGTATCTCTTGAGGGAAGGACTTTGTCATCTTTAGAAACATCCACTGGCAATCTCAATTCCCACCTACAGGTATACACACAGACACACACGTATACATACAAACACAATTTTTTGACAAAGATTTGCAAATAACTAAGTTATTGTTGGTGCATTTGTATAAATATCTCCTGCTGAGTCTTATGATACATATTTTTAAACACTTTTGATGCTGTAACCCCTAAACTGAATAATAAATAGGTGAATAGATATGTACAGGTTTGGAATACTTGAGCAACTCCTCACTGAGCCTTAAAGATTTACTTCTTATTGCAGATAACTTTGCATATATTGAGACAATTTGTTTTTTAAAATCAAGAAGGCCTTGCCAATATCTACTTGCAGCCAAGAAGTCTATGGGGTTATTGTTATCCAATAATTATATCTATAGTGTCTAAACAATAGCATAATGTACTTTCTTGTAAATCCTAAGCATACTTAGAGAAACTTTTTTTTGCATAACTTATACACATTCAGAAAAGAGCTCTACCAATTTCTGAGAACATCCTTCCCATATACATTTTTTAAAAATAGAATTTTTCTCCTGATGAGTAAGTCTGTTTGTGCAGACAGATGGAGCATTGACTAAAGTAGCTAAGCAGTTTTAAACACTAACAGAAAATGCTGACTTATTATTTTTTTTAATCTCACTTTTCTCAGGCAATCGAGCACTTGTACAACTTGATTTATTTCATGATAATTTAACATGCTGTGAAAATCTGCCTGGGGCTATTTCCAAATTCAAAACAGAATTTAAAGTTAATACCCCCTAAGTAGGTATCTTTATCTTGAAGAAATCATTGCTTTCTAGAGAGCCACAAGAGCTGTTATAGGTCAAAGTACCAAAATCCATAACTTGGAGTTTTTGGACATTGGATAAAAATAGTATTCATAATTTTTGTCATTTTTTTTAATATCTTAGATAATATTTTAAATGTTCCATCAACTTTTAGGAAATATTTAGTTTGAGATAAGAAGGAAAACATTTAAAGGCAGAAAGAAAGGGCAAAGAAAATGAAAACACAAATTCACAAATATACATTCACCCCAATGTTAATAGCAGCATTATTTAAGTAGCCAAGAGATGGAAGCAACATATATATATACACACACACACAATAGAATATTACTCAGCCATAGAAAAAGGAATCATGAAATTTTGCCATTTGCTAAAACATGAATCAATCTGGAGGGTATCATGCCTAGTAAAAAAAAAGTCAGACAGAGAAAGACAAGTACTGTATGTTGTCACTTATATGTGAAATCTAAAAAATAAAACAAATGAATATAACAAAAACAGACTTGCAGATATAGAAAACCAATTAGTGGTTACCAGTAGGAAGAGGAAAGGGGGGAGGGGCAAATAGGGATAAGGTATTCAGGGGTACAAAAGATATGTATAAAGTAAATAGGCTACAAGGATATAGTGTACAACACAGAGCATATAGCTAATATTTTATAATAAGTTTAAATGGAGTATAATCTATAAAGATATTGAGTCACTATGTTGTACACCTGAAACTAAAATAATATTGTAAATTAACTATAACTCAAAAAAAGTTTAAAGGTACTACTTTGTCTCATAAGTCTTAACACTCTTATTTTCATGCTGTTAGACAAGTGTGTCACATGATTTACTTACTGAATTTAACTTAAACAAAATATGACTGGGCATCAAAATGTCGCATAAAAGTTAAAATAAGCCAGTTATACTTAGAAAAGTGTGTGAATGAAGATGAACTAGTTTTCTCTCTTTAGCAAACAGTACCTTTTAAAATAAAATAAAAATAATGAGAAATGAAGTCAAAAGAAATGAAAACAATGGGTTAAATAGTCTACTGAGCCATGTAAGATACTTCCACTGAAAGAAATTACATGTATAAATGTAACAATGAAAGCATGGTTGGAATCTAAATGGAGAATAGTTTTGATGAAGGTTTTCACATAGTCACATCTTTTTTCAATCTTGCCTTCGGAGCAGAACTAGAAAAAATTAGCTTGCTGTAATCTTGGCAGAGAGTCACGACAGCCGAAGCATGTGTGCGTGTGCGTGCGTGTGTGTCTGGTGTGTGTGTGTGTGTGTGTGTGTGTGTGCAGGCATGTATGCATGTTTGTGTATGAACGTACCAGAATGGAGTAAAACCAAAAAGAATACTGTTCCCAAATATTTTGAATATAAAAAATAAAGGCGTGTAAGCTAATGTCAGGATGTTGAAAATATAACATAAACATTACTTTAAGTAATAAAATATGTAATACTTCACAATTTTTCAGTGTTCTTTTTTTCTCTTGTAGTAAGCACTAAAATTATTTAATTTGTTTATATCATTTCTGTTACTGGCTGACTGGTACAGCAATAAGTAGTGCATAAATTTCTCTGAGGAGTTTTTGGAAATAGCCTCAAATACTTTGTATTTACAGTCAGTATATAGGTATATATATATATATATATATATATACACAAATATAATTATACATGATACATTACATATATAATTATACATAATATATAATATATAGTACATAATATATACAAAATACTGAAATGGAATCAATTAATCTTATTTTTTGCATAATTATACATAATATATAATATATAGTATATAATATATATAAAATACTGAAATGGAATCGATTAATCTTAATTTTTGTATCATTCTTAGAGCTAAAAAGTTTGAACAACTGAATCAATGTTTTAGACAGAGAAGTTACATCTAAGAAGACCAGCACTGTATCTTGTAAGTACCCTTATATTCTATATGTAGACATCATAAAATGATGTAATTTAAGTTTGACTTATTTAATTAAAGCATTTGAATCACATGAAAATCATGATGTTCAAAGAAAATATGATTTTTTTTTATTTCTATAGTTATTTTTTTAAGTATGGAAAAAACCTGAAGGTATAGTCCTTACATACATACACTTTTTAATTGCAGAAATCACTGTTGTCTAATGAAGCAGTGTTGCTGCAATGCACAAATGCAAGGCTACCATTTGGAGGTGTAATCTGGAGATTAGTTTATTCATTGTCCATTCTATTCTCTTTATAGTTAAACTTTAAATGGTAACAAATATTTTAAAGCAAGATGAGGACTGAAATGAAGTATGGTGATTTGGTCATTGGCTCCCTTTGGAAAATATAATTTGAGCAGAATTATAGAGGTTATAGGAGACTAGTAGAAGTGAGGAACTTGAGACAAACACTGACTACTCTACTGGTATTAAGAATTTTGGTGGTAATAGTGGGTTCAATTGTGGCCGCTTCTGAAGGTTCTCTGACCCATTTGATACCTTTATTTAACATAAGAACAACAGGCAAATGTTTATTTCCTGAAGAAAAAAATGTCAGCAGGGAGAAAGAGCTTATAAATACAAAAAACCAGAAGGGCTATTTAAAGAACAATAGCTGAAAAAGGAAGGATGCCAAGGGAGCAAAAGTTGAAGTTATAATAGTGTTTTAGTGAAGACTTAAAGTTCTTCATCTTTAAAAATACAAAGTGAAAATAACTATACTTGTATCCTCTCAGCATGGTCCCTAGAGAGTTGTATGTTTTAAAACTACTTAAAATAGAGTGGAAAACTATATAGATAAATCACTGGACAGACAAAAGTTCCTGCGTATTTTGTAAACTTCGAATTAACAAAAATGGAATATAACACAAAATAACAGCCTAGAATAGATCCATTGTTTACTAGAGACAATGCTTTCTTGGTTTTCTGGTTTGTTCTATTTATCTCTGCAGTCTTTTTCTAGGTCACAGAGCACATCAATATTTGTATTCTTTTAGTACTAAGCAAAGTGTTTTAGAATTATGGTAGAAAATACAGCAATAACTTTTTTTTGATCCTACAAATACTACTCTTCCATTTCATTCTAAAATGTGCATCTAAAAGACATTATTTTTTCTTTTATGAATGCTAACAGGAGCTGCCCTTTACTGGAAGAGACTCAACTGAAATTAACATGTGGATACTTTGGAAGTAATGTAAGAATGTATAATATATTCTGTGGCCCAAGTATATTAAATTTACTAGATAGGATTTTTGTCTAAAGCACAACTCTAAACAAACTTTGTGTTCCCTAGCACTTGAATATTAATGCCCTTTGCTTGGCAAAAGTTCAGATAAGAATTTGACTTAAAAAACAGAAACCTATTTAAGGTGTAAGATTTTTCTACCTACAGATTTTTCAGATCTGACATGCTTCGTTTTGTTAAGAACATGAATGTCATTTTTCTATTGTTTACAGTTATTTTTTATCATTTTTACATTCATCTACTCAAAGGTAAATGAATGGAAAAATTACTTCTTAAAATCTAGAGGGTTGTTAATATTAGGGTCTCTTAGTCATTTTAATTAATTAAAAGTTTATAATTAAAAATAATTATAAGTTGTCTTAGTGAATTCTGAAATAAGAGACTAGCCCAAATTAATTTTTAAGTATTTTTTGTTTATCCTTCAACATGAAGAGATGCTGTAATATCATGAGATTAAGGGGGAGATGCCTCTCTGAGATAACTTCATTTCTTCCATATCAAAGTCATGGAATTAGGGTCTTACTAGGTGTTTCATGACTATATATTCCACAATAAACTCTAGGATTAAAGATATAAATGAGAATGAAAGAAAATGTTACAGAGAGGGAGTAGTAGGGAGAGATGGGGGTAGTGGAAAGGTAGAAGAAGGGAATGGGAGAGAAATAAGCCAATGAAAAGAATGGAATCCTAATGAAAACTAAATGATTTTCACTATGGCTACCTTAAGCAAAAAATGAGAACAAGTTGTAAGGATACATGGCAGTCTCCAAAAATCCAAGGACATGCATACAGCTAGGTCTCAGGAATAAACTTAAACTAGAGACTGTAATACCTACTAGGGTCAGATTCATGGGCTCACAAACAGCCACTCAGAGTCTCCCACTCAGAAAGGCTGGTGCTTAAAAGTTAATATTCTGTGGTTAATCTTGAAATTACCTAACATTTATCTCTGAAATTGTATTTGTAGGTGAAGTTCCACAGGACAATAGAGCATGCCGTAGGGCCCTGGAGCCTAGGCACCTAGGTGGTCTTGCCTCCCGCCTCTCCTCTTCCCAGGTTGCTTTTTCCCCCGTCCTCTGGCACCCTGGCCTGCCAGCCCATAACTCCTCTCAGCTGCCCACTGGTCCCTGCTGCACTTGACCCCCAGAGGCTTGGCCCCTGCACTGCTCCCCAACCCCTGATCTATCCAGCAACTATGGAGACCTGGGCACAAGTCAGAGTTGGGAATGCAGCATGGGCAGCAGCCATCCCCAAGCCAGGCTGGCAAAGCCATGGCACATCCATCAGACAACTTGGTAGGTTGAGACTGTCATGTATTTATGATTCAGGTATTAATGTGCCCTGGCACAGAGATCACAATCCCTTCGGAGTCTTCTCTCACTCTGGGTTGGGAGTGATTGGCTTATGGAAAAGATTGACTTTCCCTGGCTGGGTCACAGCATCTTAGACCAGTGCCTGTGTTGGGGGTAGGGGATGCATAGGGGAGCAGAGTGTGCATCCATCAGTGGGTACTTTTGAGGGTCTGCACTTGCCCTGCAAGTATCCTCATTCTTAAGGAAGCACAACATTACGTAGGAAATTAAAAACAACTTGATAGGTCAAGAAAGAGACCACAAAAGACGGAGGAAAAGTTTTATATTTTTGTACCTTTAACAGCACTTTGTTTTTGCTTTTTTGAATAAGAGGTCTCATGTTTTCATTAGCACTGGGCCCCACAAATTATGCAGCCAGCCCTGACACCAGGAATACTTTTCTTCTTTATCTCATCTTTGTTTCTTTCTAAATATCTGCTTCATTCTTCTATTTTTTGTAGTTCAACTCTTCCTCTGATATTATGATCCATAATGCAAATACACATGTGCACACGCAAACACACACAAATATAGCTACTGGAAGTATTTGGATTTTTATATGAATCACCAAGACTAATTTCTCTTCCAGAAACAAACTGCAAATGAAGAGACTCTAAGTTGTCTTTGGTCAATTTTAAGTATGTCTGCTTCCACTCTAACCACATTAATCTTAGGAGTGGAAGAAAAGATGCCAGGAAAGGGCTTCCCTGGTGGCGCAGTGGTTGAGAGTGCGCCTGCCGATGCAGGGGACACGGGTTCGTGCCCCGGTCCGGGAAGATCCCACATGCCGCGGAGCGGCTGGGCCCGTGAGCCATGGCCGCTGAGCCTGCGCGTCCGGAGCCTGTGCTCTGCAACGGGAGAGGCCACAACACTGAGAGGCCCACGTACCGCAAAAAAAAAAAAAAAAAAAAAAAAAAGATGCCAGGAAAAAGTAGGGCGATAATGCCAACTACATATGTAATAGAGTAAAATGCAAATAACAGGCAGGGTCTCAGGTTCAGTAGGAATTTTCCAAGCATACGTGTAAAAATAAATCCCATAAATAAAAATTATAATAAACTAGACTAAGTTAAAAATAAACCTATTACCTTCTAAAAGATATCAGAAAATTAAATTGATAAGAAGCAACTTGGTACATGTATAGGAAAACTATACCTCAAAACTATGAGGGGAGATAGGTATCAGACCCTTGCTCCTCCACTTAACACTAGAATTGAAACCACTGAAGCAAATATAACTTATCTGTTTGTTCTAGGAAACATAAAACTTCAAACTAACACATCTTTTCACTGCTTGCTTCGGAATATTAATATAAACAAGTTTAACTGGGCAACCAATTTTCTCATCCAAGCAAACAGCTTTCTTTTTAGAGCAATTTTCTCACTTGAAGAAAACAGCTTGCTTATATTATAAAGCAACAGCTTGCTTATCAAAATTCATCTACAGATCCTTAAACTTAAGCGTTTCATCATTATAAAATGCCCTCTAAAGCATACTTCATTGCAACATCAGAGGCATTAATTATTCACTTAACAAAATCTAGACAGCTGTTTTTTTTGATCAGTGCTCAATTTTCTATTGGCATGAACTGTCATGTTCAAATGTATCAGGTATTTTCCATTTTACTTATTTTTAAGAAACATAAATGTTCTGTGGTGGAATATAATATTGGACAGCATGGTGGTATTCTGGTTTTTATCTTTTGTTTGCTGAAAGATAAGCATTACTTGTTAAATCCTAAACTATTTATTTATTTTTGCATTTCTTTTTGTCTTCAACCAGGGACAATTTTGCACCCATGAGGATATCTGGCAATATTTGGACACCTTTCTGCTTGTCACAATTGGGATAGGGTAATAGATACTATTGGAGTCTAGTAAACAGAGGCCAGGGTACTGCTCGATCTCCCTACAGTGTACAGAACAGCCCTCCACAACAAAGAATTTCTGGCTCAAAATGTCAACAGTATCAAGGTTAAGAAACCCCGGCTATAAAATGAATGGTGCGTTTACATCTGAGCCCCTAAGTGCAACGAGGGGGAAGGGATATGCTGATATATACAAACTATCAGTGGTTACTCGTGACGTTGAGAGCAGGATTAACCATCCCATGGCATGAAAAAGAGGGAGGTGCGGCTGCAAATACACTGACTACAGTTTTGCCAGAAGTAATGAGCCCAAATTCAATACACATCTATCATAATCATCTTTCACCTCCACTCTTTGGAGATATAAACATATCTATATTTATCTATATCATATCTATATATATATTCTACATTTTTTATATTTTATGGTTTAAAATATTTACTTTCTGCTCTCTAATAATAATTTCCAGGGAATTCCCTGGTGGTCCAGTGGTTAGGACTCCTCGCTTCCAATGCAGGGGGCACGGGTTCAATCCCTGGTCGGGGAACTAAGATCCCGCATGCCACGTGGCACAGCCAAAAGTTTTTTTAAAAATAAAAAAAAATAAGCTCCATAGTTCATTTTGACCCTAGTTCCATTTTTATGCAGAGTCAATACTTTCTGTATCTTCTCCATTTATTTCGCCACATGGTAGAAATAAAGTTTATTCTCAAGTTGTTTGTTCAATAGGAAATCATGGATAAAAAGAATCTCTGAGTTCTCCCACGTTTGAAGATAGCATTTTAACTAGAACAGTAGTGCATTAGTTATCTGTTGCTGTACAACAAACCACTATAAAATTTATTAACTTAATATATCAACCATATATTTTTGTTCATGAGTTTATAGATAAAGTAGGTATTTCTGCTATCAGGACAAAGTTCCAGCTTTAGCTCAGCTTCAAACCCATTCTTCACTCCACTGCCGTCTGATGTGAGGGCTGGGACTCTGTGAATCACATTCTACTTTGCTAGGTGGCTCTTAGGCTCTGCCAAATGGGATGCTAGAGGGGATCTGGAAGTCTGGGGGCGAAGAAGAGATTGCTGCCACCTGTTTGCTTCTCCTTTTGGACAATGTCATCACAGCAACCCTTCATCCTGGCAGCTGTGACTTATTCCAACCTGCAAAACTAGCTTGTTTTTGCTTCTTCAGATAACCCTGAAGATTCAGCACAAGTTGAGCAGCGGATACTTCTCCAAGGTCTAAGTTGACTATCCCTGTGTTACCTTTGTTATCCATTTTGGTTTATTTTTTTCAATAATTATACAACTTTTTTTTTTTTTTTTTTTTTTTTGCGGTATGCGGGCCTCTCACTGTCGTGGCCTCTCCCACTGCGGAGCACAGGCTCCGGACGCGCAGGCTCAGCGGCCATGGCTCACGGGCCCAGCCGCTCCGCGGCATGTGGGATCTTCCCGGACCGGGGCACGAACCCGTGTCCCCTGCATCGGCAGGCGCACTCTCAACCACTGCGCCACCAGGGAAGCCCTATACAACATTTTTGCAGTAAATATTCTCTATTAAAATAATTACTGTGGCACAGCCTTCTGTATGCTATAGTTCCTCTCTACAGTACTGACCTGCCCTTGAGATTTCCCTCACACAATTACTCTCTTTTCAAAAATCACAATTGAAATATTATGGAAAGGAAGTAAGGAAAGCAGAGTAGAAGTACAGCTCTATTTCCCTTCAGAAGGACAAGACTGAACATGGCAGTGTCATAGTCATGACAACAAGTCTCCACTAGTGTTAAGTTTCTGGCTGAGGCAATCATTTAGAAACAGATTAATGATCAAATATTCCAGATGATGTCCTTCTATCGTTTTCCACATTTCTATGGAGTCACCTATTAACTGGTGACACCAGATGCCAAACATCAAGTGACTCGGTCTGCAAAAGGAATTAGATAGGCTACTTATCAATTTTGCTGTTGTAAGTGATATTTTTCACTTAAAAAATAAACTCCTTATATTTCTGATATTTTACTTATGACATGACTGAAAGACAACTTCACTCAGTCTTCCAGAGTCTCATCCTAACACTGTTTAAAACAGCTCACTTTTCTCTGTGTGCCACACTGCTTTAACCTGAGATATTGAGTCTCCGTATTTTATGTGTAGGGAATAAATACTCACAGTGACATTTTCAGGACTAATGTCAAATTTAGGCAAAGTGAAGACCCACGTGAAGTGTAACACTCTTTAAACAGGTCCTGGATGTAGTCTGAAATTGTCTCTGTTCTTTCTTAAGCTACCACTTGAAACTGTTCTTATTTTCAGCGTATTTTGCTTCTCGGAGAAATAGTGTTCTTACTTTCTCTAAAATTGGCTGGGAAGATCTAGTTAGCTCTCCTTAGTGAGTGTAAAAACACAGAACTCTAGTACTTATAGTTTTTGTCTTTTTTATTCATATTAGTTTGTTTTGTTTTGGGGGAACTTGATGGTACTCACATATATATGGTGCATTAGTCACATATCCAGTAGTGGGATTACTTTCTCTAGACTTCAAATTACCCACAGTTTTGAGAGAAAAGACTCGGTGTCATGAGTTTTTCTCAAAGAATGAGGTCATTTCTTGACTAGAGGAGATATGAGCAGGATGCTGGTAAATGTTGAACATCAGGCTCTCGAGAGAAAAAAATGGATAAAGAAAGCCCCGTTTTCTAGTATTTGCTGATTTCCATGGTGTTAATACTCCTAGCATGGACAATTTCAAGCTACCAACGTGTTGTTACTGAACACAGAGTTGGGACAAAATCACAGTCAAAGTAAAATACAAGTTACCTCTAGCACACCATCGTGAAACATAAAATATGCAAATATTCTAGTCCAACTACACAGTGCCCCCCTAGTGATTAATCGGAACTAATTTCCAAGATAGTCATCCCTACATACGATAGTAGACGACAAGCTTCAAACTTGTAAAATCACATATTTGGTTAAGCCTTATTTTTTGATTACCTTCTCTGTTAAAGACACTTTGTTCCAAGGAATGCTTTTAAAAAGACACATCAGGCTTCCCTGGTGGCGCAGTGGTTAAGAACCTGCCTGCCAATGCAGGGGACACGGGTTCGAGCCCTGGTCCAGGAAGATCCCACATGCCGCGGAGCAACTAAGCCCATGCGCCACAACTACTGAGCCTGTGCTCTAGAGGCGTCAAGCCACAACTACTGAAGCCCACATGCCTAGAGCCCCTGCTCCACAACAAGAGAAGCCACCACAAGGAGAAGTCCGAGCACCGCAACAAAGAGTAGCCCCCGTTCACGGCTACTAGAGAAAGCCCGCGTGCAGCAATGAAGACCCAAAGCAGCCAAAAATAAACAAATACATAAATAAATACATAAAATTTTTTTAAATAAAAATAAAAAGGGACATCAACAAAAGAAACTGACAAATACATTTTAGGTTGTTTTTCTCAGATTTCTTTTTAGTTTTCTCTTTGAAATTTTATTCTCTCCCTTACCTCCCACCAAACTCATCACCCATTCTCATGGCTTCCCAAAATTTTTGTAAGAATATATTCGATGTGTCTGTGAGCATGTATCTTTCCTTCATGTTTAAAGATTTTGGAATAGTTCCATTTCTCCTTTTAGAGGTAGGCAAATTCTTGGTTTTGCAAGGCAAGAGGATGTAATTTCTGAATAATGAGACAAAACTTTTAAAATATTATGAGGTAGACAAGTACAGAGGCAAAAAATAGATATCCTAATGAAAATAGAAAACATCTTCTATTCTAAATAATGGTGATTATAGGAAACTGTTTTCAATTGTTCTATGACCATTGGAGTTTTGTTGTGATTGCAGCTCAATTATAGTGCACAACAGTGGTCTAATTATTTTTGAAGAAAATTTTATAAAAATTTTTCACAGTGAAGACAATTTTAATGTTTATAAATTCCCTGTAGACAAGCAAGCAAACAAATTTAACTTGGAATACAGATAGCCATGTATAATCTTTTTTATATGAAACATTCAATTTTGTTAGAAAATAATTGTGTTTCGAAATGCTAAAATCTAATACTGATTTTTTATTACCAATGTTCAATATTTTTGAAATGCTCTCTATATGTCAGATACTGTTGTGTTAACGTACATACGTGTATACGTGTGTGTGTTTGTGTGAGTGTATATATATACACCCATTTAATCCCTGAATTAAGTGCTGAATTAAGTCCTGCTTTCAGATAAAGAAACTGAGGCACGAAGAGATTAAGTCACCAATGGTAAATGATAAAGCTAAAATTCAAGTTCAGGCAGTCTCACTCTGAGCCTGGATTCTCTAAAGCAGCACTTTCCTGCATCTCTACCTCTATTAACAGATTATCAGACAGGGTGCTGTAAGTATATGATGTGCCAAATGGATTTTAGAAATGGCTTTTGACTCGGAAAATTTCAAACCATAAACTTCGGTTCTTTAAAAATTTTTCGCCTTTAGTTCTGTACATTTGTGCTTATTCATTATTTTCTGTAACTGTCTTTTCCAAGGAGATATGGTTAAATTTTAGTCGAATAAAGTATTTTTCACAAAACTTATATAAAACTACACATAAATCTTGTGAGGTAGTGTAAAAACGTCATTTAATTTGTGTTTTAATTATAGAATTACTATACTATTGTCACACTTTCCTTCAATTAATACCTTTCTACATAGTTAATATATTTTACATTATATTGTAATATATAATAACATTAATGTTTCTGCATTAATCCATATCACTTATACATTGATTAGTACAGTAATTATAATAATCATTACAGTAGTTTTCTACCTAGCTAGCCTAGTTACAATCTCTCACAGACACCTGTATAATTCATATTTTTAGTGGCCACCTGATTCTTTCCATATGAAGAATTCTTTCACATATATTAAATAGCACCCTGATTTTCATCTAGAGGGCCATCTTTCCTCTACGCACTCCATGTAACTGAAGTGCTGAAGACTTCAACCTGAACTTGCCCAATTAGAAAATCATGTCTCCTAGCCAAGATGTTTGCTCGCCTTGAACATATACATTGTGATAGGACACACCTCCAGCTACTTGGATATTAATTTGTTAACAAATAGAAAAACATATAACTTAGTATACACCAAAGTTGGGTCCTACCAGAAAATACAGACAGCACAAAAGCAAACACAACAAAGTGATGGGCCTGATGACCCTATTTCAGTCATGACTAAAGCCAGCTATTTGCAAACACATTTCACTTATCTAGCCGCAAGCATGTCTTCATCTAATAAGTATTAATATATATAATTACATTTATAATTAGTATATAATTATATATCATATATACATATTATAATTGTGTTATTGTTAATATTTACATAAGCCAGAGCTTTTTCTATTTGTCATAAGTAAAAGAAACCTAAATAAACAATCCATTACTAATAGAATACTAATTTTCTATGACTTATATGATCATTTTAACCTCACTTTGCTAAAGTTTCAAGTGGTTTTATTTTCAAATGCCCCTCACATTCTCTCTTTCTCTCCCTTTTATTCTCTCTCTCTCTCTGTTTTCCACATTTCTTTAATCACACACACAAAAAGGGTGTATTATTTTTTGGAAAATTAGAAAATACAAAGAGTATGAAAAATATCACCCTAATTTCATAATTCATAAATAAAAACTGCTACATCTTTACCTCGAGTCTAAATTTTCTACTAAATGCAATATTCTTTTCAAAAATGGATACTCAATATAAATATGTATATAATCTGCTTAGTTTTTTATTTGATTAATACCATAAATATTATTCTACATTAATAAATACACCCCTCAAACACTGTGAAATGGTTATATAGTGTGCCCTCATTTGGATAGAACAGTTTGTTTACCAATTTCCTTTTGCTGCTCATCTGGATTGTTTCCAGATTTGCACTATCATAAATAATGCTACATTAAATATTAATATGTAAAAATATATTTGTGTGCTTCTTGGATTGTTTTCCAAGAATAAAGTATTAGAAATTGAATTACTAAGTTAAAATTTATACACAATTTCAGTGTCCTTCTATTAGGAAACACAGATGGCCCATGATCATCCCCCAGCCCCCCTCTTAAAAACCCTTGCATTCTTTTTCCAGTACACTTGTATTTGAACTGTTTTCTGGTCTCTCTCCCCTATTAGAATAGCCTTGAATAAAATCCTTCTTACCTCTATAACTCTGTCCAGTTCAGTCTTTGCTTTGGTAATTCCTATCCACATGGAAAATGAATTCTAGAAAAGGGGACAAAGAGAGCATATATTTTTAAATATCAAAACATTTTGAATGCCACTTTCTGAGCAGAACAATAACATTCACTATACCTCACCCTTCCCACTTGTAAAATGGTAGTGATAATGCAGTATAGGATCTGTTTCAAAGTATAAATGGTATATACACTTTGAAGCTAACTGGTGCATATTAATTATTCAGTATACCTTTGTTTTCAATATATACCATTGGGAATGCTATAGGAATGTTTCTCAATATTTTACACATTAACTTGTTCACTTCATCTCCCTGACTTTAAGATAAGGTCCATGAATCCAAACTCTACTACATTTGTAGATTAATTATAGTGTTAACTTTTAATGGTCCTTCACATCACTCTTCTTTAAAAAGCAGATTGGCAGATCAAATAAGCATCATGACTTTTATATTCTTGGCTTTCTGAATGTTTGCATATTTATATATTGACAGTTTTCCTGTATGGAAATACAAAAGGCTATCTATGGTAATCTTTCCTGCCAAAAGCTACATTTCAAGGAATTATTCCCCAGCCCTTCAGATCTTCTCCAATGCTCTTAAGACAAAATCTTGAAACCAAATGTAGACTTTGTTGAAGAAAATCCATGTTACTAAAGCCACCAACTAAATCCAGATGTGGAAAAAGTCAAGCCATGGTGAAATTATGCCAGAGTTATGTAGGTCATAATAATTTAGGTGTATAGCACAGAATCACAAGTGTGCAAAATTTCCCAAATGATTTTATTTTCTTTACAAATACTTTGAAATTCATCTGTTGATTCTGCTTTCAGAGCTTATTCTCATTGCTGTAATTATAGGTTTCTTTTTAATAGCATTGTCTTGAGTAAGTTTTTATTACACTCACAATGCATAAACATCTAACAATATAAAATAAGACAATAAAGGATATAATATGTGTACATGTTTTCTGATTATTCTTTCCTATGTAGTTTAATCTTGTTATACAAGTCATTACTGAAATGTATAGGAATCCATTAGGGACAATTTACCATGTCATTATTATTGCTGTTTATTAGTGGTTTCCTTGAGCATAATGCAGGGTAGAGTAATAGTTTTTAAAAGAACAATAAGTAGAATTCCCAAGTGAGTTTGAACATTTTCAGATAACCTTTCACTTCAAACTCTTCTGCTTTCCTCAATCAGTTGGTGCTTTTTTTCTAGTTTATAAAATCCACACTTAAGTGTGTGACATTAACATCTGGCTTACCAGGAGTAAATAATAGATTTATTTTCTTCTGATATGTATCCTATTGTTATCATGGTAATAAAATTGAGCAAACTATTATCTGTTAACAACTACAGGTATTGAAAGTATATGAGTATGAATATCTGAACTATATCCTTTCATTTTTGCCCTCAGTACCCTGCCAATGCATTCTCCATACTGCTATTTGAGTGTTATTTCAGAAACACAAGTCTATTATTTCATTTATTATTATAAATGCTGAATTCCCATCACAAATAGGATAAAATCTTAAATTCTCAGTGCTGTGTACAGATGCCTTCAGGATCTGTTGGCTCCTGCTTATCTTTCCTTCCTAATGCAAGAGGCTTGCTAGAAGGATTACATGAGACAATATGGCTGGCATGTAATAAGAGATGCATACATCCAAACTCCCTTTCACTGCAGGCCTGAATCAATCTGGAGGTGGGTGAAGGAGGAGTAGTGGAAAGACTGCAGAGACCTTGACACTAAGCCAAAGTATTCAGATGAGGTCCATTTTTTTGGCTCTTTAGGCTTAATCCTTAATTCCTCAGCCTCTTGTCCTAATCACATTTACCTATACCCACTTTTTATTCTCCAGGGTTACTTCTTTCATTTTGAGCAGTAGCGTAAACATATCAAGATCTTTAATGAAATTTCTTCCACTCAAAATACCCCTCCTCCTTTGGATTCCTTTGCAAATGTCTTATTCAGACCTCAAAACTTCCCACTGATTTCACCTCGTTTTTGAAGCCTCCTTCACATATTTCTGGCACCCTAGGATCACTCTGCCTCTGTACATTGAAACGTATTCAATAATTTTTTTCATATCACTCCATTATTGAATTATGTTCTAGATCTATCCTTCCAACTAGTCAGTGAACAGCTTGAGTGCAGAATCATGTTTTATTCATATTTGTTTCCTTTAACACTTAATGTAGTATTTAGAAGAATTAAGCACATAAAGTTATGTGCTGAAGCTGAATTTGAAGAGATGTGTGTGTATATGTGTATGTGCGTGTGTATAGTATTAGAACTGTATTAATAACCACATGCATAATACTAAAATGGACAATTTGAATTTAAAAACTGAAGAGCTATAAGGAGTCATGGTGATGAGCTTTTATGATCTTATCAAATTTTCAATTAAACCAAATAAAACAGTTAAAATACATTAAGAAGAATATTGAGGTAGTAGACTCTTAAGGATTAAAAGTTTAGATAATTCAGATTATACATTTCAGTTGATCAAAGTAAAGTGTTTTATTTTCCTCAATTGCAATAACTATATTTAAGTAATGAGACATCTTGGTACTCAAATAAACCTGACTAGATGAATGGTTAAATAGTTTGAAAGACCTGACTGACTCATGTCCCAAATTTTTAGATGGATTCTGCCAAATGGAAATCAAGAAAAAGTTTAAAACTGTCTTCTGACAAGACACTTCAAATCTTCCAATATTCTCATTACTCAGACTCTAAACCTACCTTTATATTTAACACCTTCTTCCTTTGCTCCACATCAACCTACTTCAGGCAATCAATTATTGCATCTTACAGAATCCTCTCTTTAAATATGAAATGCACCAGTCCACTCTTTCCTTGTCATGATATTACCTATTTTATTCCTTCTCAACTTGTGTATTTCAACAGTATTTTCTGATTTCCTTACTCAATTACTCCCTTAAAAGAATTTTAAGAGACATATATACTCACATTCTTAAGATGAAATATGAAATTGTTCGTCTTGCCTCAATAATTGTAAAGGAATTCTACAGACTGACTTTTTTTTTTTTTTTTTTTTTTTTTTTTTTTTGTGGTACGCGGGCCTCTCACTGTTGTGGCCTCTCCCGTTGCGGAGCACAGGCTCCGGACGCGCAGGCTCAGAGGCCATGGCTCATGGCTCATGGGCCCAGCCGCTCCGCGGCATGGGGGATCCTCCCGGACCGGGGCACAAACCCGTGTCCCCTGCATCGGCAGGCGGATTCTCAACCACTGCGCCACCAGGGAAGCCCTATAGACTGACTTTTAAAACAAACTGTTGAAATGCCACTTAAAGGTAAGTAATAAACTCTAAATACCATAATGACTTAACATCCACTACCATTGATTTAAATATTCATGTAAATAACTTTTTAGAAAGTCAGAAATTCTCAATTTCTGCTTGAAATCATAGTTGCATGTATTGAATTTGAATTTGAATTTTACTTTTCTGAAGAACTTCACCCTAAAAAATTTTTATGCATATAAACTTTACTTTATATATATTTACATACAAACTATTTCTCGAGAATAAATTTTTCATGTTTGTGTGTGTATGTATATATGTCTATACATTCTTTGCACATAGTTGTAGTCATACAGTTATCATATGAATGACCTCATTACCTTTATTCAGTAACTTTTCACATTTGGCAACTTAATTCTGTAAAGGGGAAGGAGCATTCTGTAAATGAATGCCCACCCCCCTGTGATGGATGGCCACATGCTCTCCCTTGGCAAAAATCCCCAGCCTCATATTATGCAGCATATTCAAGCACTCACAGATACACACAGACATAGAAGCTCACCCATACATACTAGAATCAATTTCTTTAAAAAAAAAAAATCACTCCCTTCTTCAGTCTCCAGAGAACCCTACAAAGCCATATGTCCAGTTATTCACTGAGATAAGAGGTATGGAAAGATTGAGAAAGCCTGCTGAAATGTTGAATTGAATGAATCAGTTTACTGACTCACTTATGCCTTTATTTTGAATAAATCTAAATTTATAGCACTTTATTGGTAAAACAGACACATCAATACAATTCAAACAATATTCTTTAATACCGACGATTTACAATATACTGCAGGTGCATTATCATTTGCCTAATCATATTAGAAATAATTTTTTTCACTTTGAAAATTAAAATTTACTTAAAAGAAAACTAATAACTAATGTCAAATTAAAGAAGAAAATGCATCAGGGAAGATTACATAATAAAACTATACAAGAATCATTAATAAAAATGGATAAATGATTTCTAAATAACTGTGGAATTAGATTCAGTGTTCCTGGATGTGGGGTTTGCCTTCTTTTTTATTTTGCCTATGGATAACTATCATTATTAGTTTTGTAAAAAAAAAAAAAAAAAAAAAAGGCATAGGACTTTAAAAAATATGCATGTTGCAATATTACATTTAAATATACATTTGTTTTCATAAGTGGAAACAGATATTTCTCTAAGAACTTGAAAATGAGAAAATAAAGTTGCTTTTTGACCAATATTATAAAGTCATTCTATAATTGATTATATCAGAAGTATGTAAAATCACCTTAAACAAATAGAATGACACATAGGACACTGACACATATGAGAAAGAGTGAATAAAATAGTAACATTAATTAAAAATTTGTCAATACACTGAGGGTGCTGATCCTGCTGGAACATATGAGAAGGACATTCATTGAGGAAAGGACTTCCAAATCTAGTCCAGGGCAAAGACTTCTTAGGCCTAAAGAATGTGACAGGCTTATTCAAATGGTTTACAAATCTCCCTTATAAAAATAAATTACAAGGACTTTGTACCAGTAACAAGATTGTACAAATAAATAAATAAATAAATAAATAAAACATTTTAGTTCCTCATTTTGCCAATGTGATGCAGGCAATCATAAATATATATTTTTTTAATTCTTTGAGGGTCTTATCACTAAACAAATGTATGATTATAATTTGGCTTTCCCATGTTGTTTTATAACAAGAAAGAAACATTTAGCAGATAATACAAATACATTTGTTTCAGCAGATATATTTTCACTTTGAATTAATACATTGTAGTTCTGGTTTGTATAAGAGTATCTTTGAACTTGTCTATTACATATATTCACCCTTAACAGAAGGAGCTACTATCATTAGGCAGAAAAATCATGATTTTAATTCTAAAACTTAGATACTTACTCACCAGATTTAAAGACCATCTTGTGGAATCTCTTGATGAATAACCAGATGGTTCTCTCTCACTTAAAAAGAAAGAACCCTCTGCTCATACTGTGTATCATATTGTTCTTTTAATTAATATGTTTAATAGGTACTTGGTGAATATTTACTAAATAAATAGTATTGGAATATGCTATTGAAATGGAAATTTCAGTTGAATGACGATCTCTTCAAATACATACAAAAAAAGTCAAGGAATAATTTAGCACTTTCATTCATTCATTTACTCATCCTTTGTAATCATCCTGTCTAGTTTCAAATACAATACAAACTTTCTTATCAAATAATGACAACACAAAATGTTTGCATACATAATGGTAAAGCAATGCAAAATAACAATAATGTAGTAAAACAATATATGACCCTGAATAATTGTAAAATTGATTTCTGAACTTTCTAGAAACCATTACAGGAAAAAATAATAAATGGTAAGATTTGTTGGGTCCATTACAGGCTTTCTTAGTATATTCTGGACATTGCTTTTTGGCAAAAGCTCCTATTTAAGTATAATAAAACTAGGGCCAAAATATTAATTCTATTATTGCTAAACTGTAAAATTCAATTCAATCTCATTGAGATTCAGTTTCCTCAATTTGCATACTTACTAAGTTGTCATGGGGATCAAGTGAGACAATACACCAAAAGGTGCTTCAGATTCACAGACAATTCTATTATTTCTGTCATTTGAGCTCTAAAAAGTTTCTTAGAAATGTTTAGTCATACTGGCTTTTTTTTTAACATCTTTATTGGAATATAATTGCTTTACAATGGTGTGTTACTTGGTGCTTTATAACAAAGTGAATCAGCTATACATATACAAATATCCCCGTATCTCCTGCATCTCCCTCCCATTCTCCCTATCCCACACCCCACCCCTTTGTGGTCACAAAACACTGAGCTGATCTACCTGTGCTATGTAGCTGCTTCCCACGAGTTATCTATTTTACATTTGGTAGTGTATATATGTCCATGCCACTCTCTCACTTCATCTCAGGTTACCCTTCCCTCTCCCCATGTGCTCAAGTCCATTCTCTATATCTGCGTCTTTATTCCTGCCCTGCTCCTAGGTTCTTCAGAACCTTTTCTTTTAGATTCCATATATATGTGTTAGCATATGGTATTTGTTTTTCTCTTTCTGACTTACTTCACTCTGTTTGACAGACTCTAGGTCCATCCATCTTACTACAAAAAACTCAATTTCGTTTCTTTTTACGGCTGAGTAATATTCCATTGTATATATGTGCCACATCTTCTTTATCCATTCATCTGTCAGTGGACACTTAGGTTGCTTCCATATCCTGGCTATTGTAAATAGAGCTGCAGTTAACATTGTGGTACATGACTCATTTTGAATTATAGTTTTCTCAGGGTATATGCCCAGCAGTGGGATTGCTGG
>NC_041219.1:18855198-18856229 GCF_002837175.3 Physeter macrocephalus | reverse complement strand
GGAGGTGGGTCAAAAAGGATTTTGCTGTGATTTATATCATAGAGTGTTCTATGTTTTCCTCTAAGACTTTTATAGTGTTTGGCCTTACATTTAGGTCTTTAATCCATTTTCCATTTATTTCTGTGTATGGTGTTAGGGAGTGTTCTAATTTCATTCTTTTACATGTAGCTGTCCAGTTCTCCCAGCACCACTTATTGAAGAGGCTGTCTTTTCTCCATTGTATAGTCTTGTCTCCTTTATCAAAAACAAGGTGACCATATGTGCATGGGTTTATCCCTGGGCTTTCTATCCTGTTCCATTGATCTATATTTCTGTTTTTGTGCCAGTACCATACTGTCTTGATTACTGTAGCTTTGTAGGACAGTCTGAAGTCAGGGAGCCTGATAACTCCAGCTCGGTTTTTCTTTCTCAAGATTGCTTTGGCTATTCGGGGTCTTTTGTGTTTCCATACAAATTGTGAAAATTTTTGTTCTAGTTCTGTGAAAAATGCCAGTGGTAGTTTGATAGGGATTGCGTTGAATCTCTAGATGATCATCTCAATAGATGCAGAAAAACTTTCAACAAAATTCAACACCCATTTATGATAAAAATCCTCCAGAAAGTAAGCACAGAGGTAAGTTACCTCAACATAATAAAGGCTATATATGACAAACCCACAGCCAACATCATTCTCAATCGTGAAAAACTGAAACCAGTTCCTCTAAGATCAGGAACAAGACAAGGCTGTCCACTCTCACCACTATTATTCAACATAGTTTTGGAAGTTTTAGCCACAGCAATCAGAGAAGAAAAAGAAATAAAAGGAATACAAAGCATTAAAGAAGAAGTAAATCTGTCACTGTTTGCAGACAACATGGTACTATACATAGAGAATCCTAAAGCTGCTACCAGAAAACTATTAGAGCTAATCATTTAATTTGGTAGAGTAGCAGGATACAAAATTAATGCACAGAAATCTCTGGTATTCCTATACACTAATGATGAAAAATCTGAAGAGAAATTAAGGAAACACTCTCATTTACCATTGCAAC
>NC_041219.1:18842147-18855169 GCF_002837175.3 Physeter macrocephalus | reverse complement strand
AGTAGCAGGATACAAAATTAATGCACAGAAATTTCTTGCATTCCTATACACTAATGATGAAAAATCTGAAAGAGCAATTAAGGAAACACTCCCATTTACCACTGCAACAAAAAGAATAAAATACCTAGGAATAAACCTACCTAGTCATACTGTTTTAAACCAGAAGTTTGCCTTCAAACTGAGTTTAATTGTCTTTGTTTGATATGGGAGGAGGCAAAATCTTGGAAACATTATTTAAAGTTTCATTTTGCATCATTTGCATTTACTTAATACCCCTACTAAATTATAATAGTGTCCTTAAATGAACTTCTGCATAAGAAAAAACTAAAACCATATAAATCAAATTCATATCTATTAAGTTACTTTCCATATTTCAAATATTTTTCACTTTTTCATTATATTAAGCAAGCAAAGTCAGACCATTATGTACAACCAATTTATTTCTAAATTTAAAATAAGTGTAAATGTGAAACAAGTGACACATTACTTCCAAAACTGAAAATGCAAAAAGTTGATCAAAAAAACCCAGAAATCAGCTTTTATGTGTTTCCTTCATATTTTAGAAGAAAGACTTCTTTTGTAGCACTACAAAATAACTGAAAGGCCTGAATCTTTTCCTTTATTTCACTGCTAAATTTTTTAAAATAATAGAATTCACTTGATAGCTCCACTTCTCACCTCCTTTTCAACCTTAATAATTTGGCTTCTATTCTCATCACTTTAGCTAGCTGCTGTTTAGATGATTTACAATGACCTTGTAATTGATATATCAATTTACATCTTCTCTGTGTTAATCACTCTTGATTTCTCTGTAATATGTGTCAGTACAGCCCTTGTCCTCTGCAACATTTTTCTCCCTGCGTGTCTGTGATGTTACACTTTTACACTCTTTACACTCAAAAGTAAGAGAAAAAACAAACTCATTATTTTAATTCCCAAGTCTCTTCTTCCTTTTTCTTTTTTTTCATAATGGAATCACAATTCAGGTCAGACAGAGTCAAAGCACTGGAGACATCATCTACTATTCATTTGACTTTGTGTGATCCATTTTTTGATAAGACAGCTTGAGTAAAATTTTAAAACCACTAGCTAAATCTGTCACTTTTCTACCTAATGTCTTCCAATCCCAATTGAAAAAAAAATGATCAAAATTCTTTATGGTGGCTTATAAAGCTCCCTCTACTTCTCTTCCTCTTACCATTTCATCCCTTGTCACTCAAGCTCCAAGCATAGAGACCTTCTTCCTATCCTTTGAAATCACCACGTTTCTGCATTTCCTCCTCAGTAGGCCTTGGCACCAACTGCACGCTCTATCTGAAGAGTTCTTTCCTTTTATTGTTGCCATGACCTGCCGCTTCTTTACCATCACATTCCTTCTTCTACATCACCTTCCCAGAGAAGCCCTCCTTAACCAGTCTGATTTAGAACATAAACTCCCCAAGAGTGGGGAGCAGGAAACTTCTCTATTTTGAAAATCTTTCTATTATTAGGTCCTAGAATAGTGCATGACATGTAGTTGACATTAAGTATTTTTTAAGCAATGAATAAATATTACTTCTAATTCAAAAAATATCTTCATTCATCCCTTCTTTCCAACATGTAATAGTTCAGAGTATTGTTGCCTTTCCACTTAGAATACTAACTACCTTGACTAAATTCTTTCCAATCTGGCCTCTCTGATCATGTTACTTCCATTCTCAACAATCTGCATTGACTTTCCACTTCTCAAAGAATGAGGCTCCATTCATGGTTTTCCATTATCTGACCCATGCTTGCTGGTCCCATGCAGTGCCACTTATAACTCTTCCATCCTCCCCTTTCCTGAAACTCCTCTTTCCTGAAACCAAGCTATAGCATTCACTCATCTTGATAAACTGGACTTATCTGTCTCTTGAACATATCTTGTACATTTGTCAACTATGGTTTTTATATTTCATTTCCTAAACTCAGACTGCTTTCAAAATCTCACCAGCTAAAGTCATATATTTTCTAGTGAGTTTCAGTTCAAATCTCATCCCTTTAGGAAGGACATTATTGCTCCCTTTGAGTAGAATTAACGTGTCACCTCTGTGTATAATGTAAGAAGCACTTTCAGATAAGTACAGAGTGAATATCTTACATCGGTTGCTCACTCACCTGTTCCTACGCAAGGTTGCTAACTTCACTAAGGCAGGAGTAAACTTAGTACACATTTTTCAGTTCTCATTTTATCTAACACATGTCTTGCACAGGAAGGTACTCAGTAAATAGATATTGAATGGATATTTGCATGTTTAAAATTTCATAATAGTAGTATCGTCTGACATTTCAGTTTATTACTTTCAGGAATTATTTCATAAAGTATATATTCAAAATTTCCAAATAGAGAGCAATTACTTAAAATTATATATGCATGTAAACTTCAAAGTTAAAGCTGAAAAGCAAAGAGAATTACTATCTTACTATTTCATATAAGGATTTTATTTACTGTCCATTCTCATATTTTTATTTTATGCTTACTTTAGTTTTCAACTGATGTTTTTCTCTTCTTTAAAATTTTTATTTCAATTCTTTGATTTGTTTGTTTTCATTATTCTTTTTAGGACACAGAGATGAATGTTTGAACTTGCCCATCTAAGTTCTTTATACTTCAATTATAACTGTAGCTCTTGTTTGAAAGTATTTCTATCATTACTAGCTCTGAATACCCTGCTGCTTCTGAGATGTAAGCTGCCAAAACCCCCACCCATCCAACAATAATTCAACTTATCCTAGGGACTGTACTGTTATTTCTTATATTGGGTTCTATAAATTCAGTTCTTAGAATTAGTGAATTAAAAGTGTATTTTTATCTCAAAAAACTAAAATACCACATTCCCACACACCCATTCATTGAATTTGATATTGAAATCTTTGAAAGAATTTATTATAAATACTTAAATGTAATTTCTTATTTTAATTAAATTTTTAAATGTAGTTAATGCATCATGCAACCTTGAATAAGTACACAGATTATGTTTGGCAATGATTCTAACAGAGGTTTTATGTAATGATTCAGATCCCAGTGAACAAAATACTTTTTTCTTTAAAAAAAAAAAAGTTAATTTTTTTGTTGTTAATTCAAGAATTTAGAAGAAGTTGTGATTGGTTGCTTTTCTAGGATGTGTCATTCCTTAAATGAGATTTTAAAGTTTTATAAATTGAGAACTACAAAGCATTCAGTATCTAATTTCCTTGTCACATCACTCTGAAATGTATTACCTGATGTTACATCTCTAACCAGTCCCAACAAAATTTGACAAAGCAGGTACCATTTAATGGTTCCATTTACAGCACAGAAGATTTTTATACCTGTTCCATTTTCTTGTAATTTTATATGGCAGATGTCTTCTGTAGAATAAATTAAGTATTGAGCAAATGCTCAGACATTTTGAAATGCACCCTCTAATTTAAACTACTCTGAAATCTTTAAGGGTAGTGCTTCTTTAAAAATAACAAAATAAAAATGTTAGTTAAAACAAAAAATAGTTCCTTAAGATTGTTCATGAAGGGTTTTTGTTGTTGTTGTGTTTTTGTTTGTTTTGGAAATTTCTTTTTTGAAATATATATATTTTTAATATCTTCACATTTAATTTCCAGTTAATTTATTTGAAAAGTTCTCATTGGAAAAGTGTAGGTTATGAAACTAAGTCTTCTCCATTTGCTGTCCCTGAACAACAAAATATGTGGTGGAAAATATGTCTTTATTTTCAGAGCACTAAGAACTATTAAATCAAATTCAAAATTTAAAGCATAATAAAAATAAAATTGATTTTTTTAAATGAATACACCAATACAACCACTACTACTAGGATAAGTACTGAGCCAAGTGCTGGACTAATTATATTCCTTGTTTTATTTAATTCATAAAACATCCATAGAATAGAGATGCAGAGAAATTCAGTATTTTACCAAAATTCTGAATATAAGTTGCAAAAGACATATTTTATTTAATATCTAAGACAGAGATTATAGGAACTGTTAATAATTAACTGTTAACTGTTAATAATTCTGCTTCTTTCCTCCGTCAAACCAATATGTATATACATATATATTTTTCAAACATTGAATCAATTGTTATACACACACACACAATTGATTTAATGTGGGAAAACATATTTCAAAAACACTGAGAAACCTACTATTATGCAGAAGGTCTTTGTCAGTTTTCAAATATTTAGGTTCACATATCTCTGAAAGAAATCTTTTTTCCTCATGCTATCCAGTACAGGTTATCAGAAGAAATGTTGGTTATTGGTGGCCAAATTAACTCATAATTCATCCTCAAGTCAGTTTAGAAAGCAATTTAATAGTCAAGAATTAGGTGCTATAGCTGTTTTCCTATCCAAGTCAATAGTTATTTGCTATATATTCATTATTCAATATGTAGTAAGCCAAAATAGTATTACAGGGAAATTTAATCTGGCCAAAAGAAATTTATATTTTATTTAACACATTTATTTTCTCCATTTATATTATTTAATCAAAGTCTGTTTTTTCCTCAGCTTTGTTTCTTAGTTTAATGTTTGAGATATTTATAATAGGAAAGGGGATATACAAGTTCTGTATATTTGTTAGGATATTAGCTGTTTTCTTATAACATTTTAACCAACTTATCTCGATTGTTTTCTTCTTTACTACATGATTTTGAGGCATTGTATAAATAGTAAATGTGGTGTCTGGCAAAACAGTACATGCACACGCACACACACACACACACACACACCCCTAAAGTACTTTTTTTGTCCTCATAGTTTGAACACTGCTCATACAATACTAACTGAACAAGCTAATTCTCATTCACAGATCTGAAATTTATTTAGAAAAAATATTCCTATAATTATTGAGTTAAAATTTATTTTAATATATAATGCTTGATATTGTATCATTCCCTCTGAAAACTCCCAAACCCCCACACTATTGACTTAACAACTCATATTAACAATTTAACGTGTATAGGTAAAAGATAAGAGGCATCCAGGTAAAGAATTTACAAAGATGAAATGTTTATTTAACAAATAATATCTTAGACTCTGTGCGACAAGTGAAATTTGAAATGGAGAGCAGGAGAGATGTGGTCTTTCCCTCTGAGTGCTTACAATATAAAGCAGAAAGCAAGCAATTAAAACAAAAGTACAAAAAAAAAGTGACACTGTGGTAGCTGAAGCTAAACAAAATAGGGAGCATGGTAAGAAGATAAACATTCCTGAAGTACATAAAGAGCATGACTTCTAAGGCGATAGCCAAAAAAAATGACTAAGATGTATTCAGGAAAACATGGCAGGAGATGATCAAGTGAGAGGTTACAGCCCGCACTTAAGACTAAGAGATGAGAAATACGAGCAGAATCAAGCAACCCAAGAATGGAGTGCAAAAGCAGGAAAGATGAGCACTGAAGCCGTAGAAGTATGTGGGGGTCAGGCAGGAATGGCTCTGTGAGTCATTTCAAAGACTGCTGAATTATCCCAGGGGCAAGGAAAGCCATATTAATTAGTATCTTGCATCAGCATATTTTCATTCCACTTCAAAATGTCAGTCTGCTTACGTTCAGGTAAAGAGATTGCAGGGGACAGTAAAAGTTGCACAACAATAAGATGCAATATTTTAAAAATCTTGTAGATACAAAAAAATGTGGAAAAGACGTCAAAGCTATAACTGGCTTAATGGCGATCCTGAAGAGTACAGGGCCTGTAGGGAGAAACCATACCTACGTCCTAGATTTGCCTCCATATGGCAGGTTGAACTGAGACAAGGTTGTGAGCAGACACTGAGAAGAACTGTAACGAGGAAAGGCAACAGAAACAGGAAAAAAATAAAAAAACATAAGGAATGGCAAGTCATTACTCATTGACATAGAACATGTGGGCCTATGAACAGAATGTAGGAGAGAAAGGAAACATTTAAGAGTTCTTATGTCATTCAACATAAAACGACAGACTTATTTGCTGTTATCTGTTCCTCTTGCCTCATATTTTGCCTTAATGTATATGCACAGCTGTTGTTTCAGACCCCAGAGACTTTATATTCAACCAATTAGTCTATGGTTTTAAGGAGATTTTTTTTTCATAGCTGTCATTCATCAAGTTTTTAAAGTAGTAAGTTTAGTTAGAAATACATGTTTTTATTCCTTGTGGAATAACCTCTCAGGTAAATTAATACTGTATTGCAAAACATTCTAAGATCTGTAATATAACATTTAATGTTCAAAATCATTAAGCCATTTGAAAATCATTACCTTCCTACTTCTTAAGTAATTTATTTTTAAATCTTATATAAGGTTTTGCCTAGAATTTTAAAAATAAATGGCAGAGGAGAAATGTATATTAGAAAACTGCTGCAAATTATGTTGTACTGGCACTTAGACTCTATTTAATAAAAATGATTGCTTAGATTATTGAGGTTTTGATTTAGTCATTAAATGTTTCCTCTAGCTTTCAAGAAATATTAGAAAAATCATAATCAGAGGAAGGGCCTGTATAAAGAAGAGTTTGGAGTCTAGACAAATGTGCTATCTCAAGGAAACAAAATTTTTCACAGAGTTCTCTTGTTTCCCAGCCTTCCCATATACTGCTCCCCAACCATATTCCCACTACATGCCAAATTTGGTCTCATCAGATATACACCTATACTGCAAATTATAGGAAATGTTATGGAAGGCTTATGATTTCAAGCTAACTCATAATAGCATGAATTTGAATTTGTATCCAAATTCTATCATTCAATAGCTCTTTGAATTTTTACAAGTTACTTAAAATTTTGCTTCATTTTATTCAACTTTAAAGAGGGATTCATAAAACATACTTTAAATAAGATTGATAATTAAAGTTGATAAATTAATGAGCTGGGATATATAAAAGCCTTAGTTTCTGCTTCATATATAGCAAATTGTCAAGGAATAACAATATTACTATTTTATTACTACTATGTTTTTTTCACCCACAACGACTTTCAGTTTTAAAAAAAGTACACCTGGGAAACTGAATATTTTAAGTAGAAATTGGTGGTAATAATTCATTCAAAAATTGAATTTTTATGATGTGTATAAGTTAGCAAGCAAATACATCATTTGATTATACCTGATACTTGATTGAAAAACGAATTACATACATTGTTAGAAAAGCACTGATTCCTTACAGCATGGATATAAAAAAGGTGAAGATTGTTTCTAAGACCCATTAGGAAAAAAAAAAAAAGAGAACGGTGGACAATATCTGAAAACCCAGCTAACAAATATTAATTCTGTAAGTATCCAACTACCTAAGACTGAAAATAGGAGGACTTTAACTCTAACAATAATTAATTGGTTATTTCATTAAGCCATTGCAAAGTGACTATATGTTTATATGTATATATATGTTATAGCATTTTTGGTAATGTGCTCGATTGTCCTTAACCCAGCACCACCAGAAGTCCCTTCTAAAGGTGGGGACAACGTTTCCCAGAATTTCCTTCCATACCTGGTCATGGGTTAGAATTTGTTAATGAGGGGCAAGTCATGTAACATTTGGGAGGAAGAAGTGACAAAGAAGTCATTCTGCTCAAAAGGTCATGGCAGCCAGATGCGAGGAATCTGCAGAACTCAAAGATCTTTAAGAACTTCCTTTCATGATGGTGACAGAGGTAGCAGCAAATCAGCTGACTTCTCCATGAGTTCTGGCTTCTACTGAGCCCTGTTCTTCTGGCTGAGTCCCTAGTGATTGAGTATGGATGGCCTTTCAGACCCTCACTGATGCAGGCTCCACTCACATTCTCATAAGCCACAATTTACATATTAAATACCTTACTTTTTTATTCTAGTAGTAGCTCAATTTTCCTGAAAAAGCCAAACAGATAAATTTTTCCAACACATGATGCATTTATCTGTGAATATTTCATTAACATTCTAGTGATTATCACATATGATAGGAATTTTAGGCTGTCTGCATCATATAAATATTTCATGTCATTTGAATAACAACAACACAACCCCAACAAGATTTTTTGCATGCACTCTACCAAAATATTTCATTTAATTACCTGAGTTAGTCCTCAATTTATATTAAGAAGTAGAAACTATGGATGCCTTTAATTCACAGATTTTGAAAATATATTTAAAATGTGTTTTGGTAACATTGAAATTAACACCATCAGTAATTAGTCATTCTTAGGATACCTTCTACTGTCATCTTCAATTAACAACAGTAAGCTTCAATAAAGAGATGGTTCATATGCTTCAGGCAAATACTAAATACTCTAATCTCTATCACTACAATTACTCTCACTTTACAACTGGATATGTTCCCGGAAATCTGCCATTAAGCAAGAAGCCCTTACATTAAAAAGAAATTCCTATTATTTTTAACGGAAAAAATTATGTTCTATTCCAATCCAAGATACCAAGCCAACTCTTAAAGATATGTAATGTCTTTTGATCAATTGAAACATTATGCATTAGAGTACACAAGTAATAAAAAAGTTGTATATTACATTATACAGATATTAAAAGCTACTGGTGTTAATAAAATTAGTTTGTATATCAATATAATATAGGGAAAACTTATTTATTTTCCAATCAAGAAGAGAGGTCAGAGACAGTGGGTGGTGGTTGATGGGGGAGGGATGCAAGGGACAAATTTGTGGAAGGTGGTGGAGAGTCAACTTTTAGGCAGGCAGTTTTGTGGGGTTCCTTTTCATCTTACACTCAAATTGCACTTAAAATTATAGAAGAGTAAAACAGCCTTAGAACAAAATAAAGGCTAACCGTGAAAAAGCTTTCAAATACATGGAACTATCACATGTACACATGTACACAACAGACTGAAGTGTCATAGAAAATGCTACCCCTTCACCACTCTCACTGAGTATGTGTTTGCAAACAAAGTGATGTGAGTTTATCTAAACATGGAGGGCAATTAAATTTTTCTTACTTTAAACTGGTATCTTAAAAACTGGTAAATATGTCATTACCTGAAATCGTAATGCCAAAATATCACTTTTTTTTTCCTGTCATTGTGAGATTTTAATAAAATGAATAAGATCATGGAAAGTGCCTGGAACCATACATTTTTTTTTTAATGATCGCATATATTCTCTGAACTCACATGTAATTTTCTGTATCTCTTTTTTTTTTTTAATTTTTGTAATTTATTTTATCTGTTATACAGCATGTTCTTATTAGTTATCCATTTTATACATATTAGTGTATACATGTCAATCCCAATCTCTCAGTTCATCACACCACCACCACCCCACCCCACCCGCCGCTTTCCCCAAATATCACTTCTTAAAGCCTTTTTTTAAGTACCGTTTTTTTACTAAGCCTAAAATTCTCTCCGAAACCTTCTTACCTCCTGACCAGAGCTAGCATTCCTACTCAGAATGGTTGCTTGAGTCTGAGAAGGGTTGCAGAAAATTGTTGATAGGTGTTTGTTTTCTGGATCAACCCTTTCCTTGACTTGCATTTGCTTCCAAAGGATTACCAAAAGACAGAAATTCGTGGGAAAGTAATGTTGACCTAAAAGTATAAAGGAATACAATTCTGCCTCCTGTTGCAAAGTGGCTCTTTCCTTAAACAAACATAAAGATACAAAGATAAAGCTACATAGATAAAGCTCTTTTCCCAATTTAAAATCCTTTCTATAATACGTTATTTTAAACTGTTTAAAGACAATTAATAGTCTATGGAAGATTTAACACCTGTCATTTCATATTGGCTGGTATCCATTACTACTGTACTATCCCTTCCAGCTTTCTTCTAAATTTTTGTTTTAATTGGAATGTATTCTTTCTTCCACTGGATCAAAATGTAAATAACTTAGTTACAAAATACCTGTTGGCATTGGCTGTGTTTTTAATTTCCTTTCTAATAGTTATCTTTCCCTACATGGCTGAGTGTTGACATCTGTTCTTTGGTGCTACAACAGGATGAAAAATTATTTTCACGTGTTTGGTGAATATCCAGTGTTTCCCAGTGGTTTCATAATCATAATGTAAGTACATTGAAAGAAGTATAATTCCAAATTGAAGTTTATTGAAATCCTGAGCTTACTTAACATTTTAAATAAAGGATTCTTACCTCCCTCTATTTTGATTCACAGTTCTTTTAAAATCACTTTAAATTTGAGGAATTATCTAGAAAAATTGCATTTACTCACAAAATTGTTGGACTGATAACAGAATCCACTTCTTTATATTCCCTAAATAACACAAAACCAGTGTAAGAGTTGCCATTTTTCTGCTCCATCTTAGGCTCCTGTGCTTTCTTACTAGGTTTCACTGGAGCTGTTTGTGTGCAAGTAAATACACATCTACAGAAAGCATGCCTAGACGCATGAGCTTTTGTATAAATTCTATTTTTTCACCTAACATTTCATAAAGGGTCATGAAGGGGTCATTTACCCTAAATCTGAGAGGAACTCATGTTCATAAATTTAAATAACTGTATAAAATATAATGGACAAGAGTATGTATTCAGGCCAGATGGAAGAATTTTTCAGAGGTTGTAGGACACTTTTGCTTCTCTCCTTCAACAGGAAATTTTTACAGTTCCCTGAAACAGTGCCAACATTTTTGGTATACTTCTCTCAAATTCCTGATCACCGTAAGCATACAAGCATGAAAAGTCACATTTCTATAGTTCACTCTTTTTTTTCCAAGTATGTAAATGAAAATAGTTGACCTTTGCATAGTTTTATTCTGAGTACAATCTTAAGAAAGTATACAATCTCTAGCATCAAATTTCCAAAGGAAGAAGGGGTATATAGATCCTGTAATTCTCCAAGTCCTTAACTATAGCAAGATAGAATGGAGTGGAAAAAAGCCAAGAAAATGGTTACAAATATTCAGGAAAGTTAACCTTTCATGCTTGTCTTTGTACTCCTTTAACATGCTACCTAGATAGGAGTGCCTTCTCCTATCCAACCCGCTTCTGCCCAGCCCCAGCCTCCAAAGTCCACTCATCTCCTCTCCTCTAGCCTCTGGTCAGTTTGCCTGGTATATATAATCCAAGTTTATTTACCATACAAAAATCATCAAGGCACTCTTCGCATATTTTAAAAATTTAGGAGTTAAAATAAGTTCTTTATTTTAATAATGCTTTATTCAGATATATTAAAGTTATGCAATTCAATGAATAAAAAAAAGTGTCTACACAAAATTCAGGTTTCTTTTTATAAGTTTAGATTTCTCGGAAGTCCATTCTGCTTTCACAATTATTCATATAACCTGTGTCACCTGAGAAGTAAAATTAGAACATGCTTATGACCTATGAAAATAGTCAATCATTAAAGTAGAGATTGTGCTTAAAATATAGTATTACTTTAAATCTTTCATTTTTTGTAAGATTTTTTTTATTTTCAAATTATCATATGGTTTCTGCTCAAATAGAGAAAAAGCAGAAAGATAATATGACAAAACATTAAAATATCAAACTACTGCCAGGATTACATATAAAATGAAACAATTAAATATTTCCATTAAAGCTGTTAGCATGAACAGGTCACAAGTGGGCCAGAACACTGAAAGCAAGATCTTTCCAGCTTCATTGCACTAATTACCAAAATTTTATGGAAAAGAGTCTTTGCAATGACCCAAATATGCAAATATAAAGCTTGTTTCATCTGAATAAAAGTATCAGAGATAGTCTTTCTTTAAATGTTGCTTCACTACATTCATATTAAAGTGAGGCAATTTATGAATAACTCAATACATGCACATAAATTTAAATTTTTTAAATGTATATTTCTTTTTGGAAGTCATTTTCTTTACAGTTTTTTACTCGATCTCAGTTTAAACTGAGAAGCAGACATAGAAAGTGTCATTAACATTATGGAAATGTTGGGTGTTTTGAGGTGTTCCTTTTTCTGACCTTCAACTTTCTCTTCACTTTAAATTGACTTTTTTCTTTTTTTTTTTAAGTTGGGCAATGTGGAAAGGATATCAAGTTTATGTGTTTGGGGACAAGTGAGGCTTCATGGTACAGAATATCTCAGACCACAGAAGATAAAAGAAGCCAGTGGGATGTCAGTGAGAAGGAGCTTTTCTAAGGTCATCACAGAGGAGGAGCCTGTCACTGCACTATATTAGTTAGTGTTCCTATTACTGCTGAAACAAACTCCCACAAATTTAGGAGTTTCTCAACATAGATTTTTTGTCTCACAATTCTATAGGTTAGAAGAATGACCTGTATCACACTGCACTAAGATCAAAGTGTTGGCAAAGTATATTCCTTTCTGGGGATGCTAGGGGAGATTACATGTCCTTGTCTTTCCGTTTCAAGAGGCTTTCCTTGTTCATGGACTTTGTCCAAAAGAAAGCCAGCAAAGTTGGGCTGAATCTTCTCCTTCTGTCACCTCTCCGGTTCCGATTCCTTTTTCTACTTTTAAAGACCTTTGTGATTATATTGGGCCCACCCAGATAATCCAGAATAAACCTCCTATCTGATTAACAGCCTTAATTCCATCCACAAATTTAATCCCTTTCTGCCCTGTAATCTACTATATTCACTGGCTCTGAGGATTAGGACAGTGCCATCTTTGGGACCATTATTCTGGCCATCACAGTCCTCTTTCTATAATCCCCAAACTAAACTCCAATATTGGCTGCAGTGGTAGTGAAAGAAAGAATGAGGAAGTTAATTCAGTTTTCCAGAAATATTTACTACTATTGTGTGATCTAAAGCTGTTCTAGGAAATAGGAATTTCTATAAAGTCAGAAGTGCACCCTGATTTTGAGTGTTTATGGTCTAGTCATAGAAACAATAGCATAAACAATTGATTACAAAATAATTTACTAATTCAAATATGCATTTTTTTTAGTTGTGAATCAGACACAATAGAAGATGTTTGATGAAGATATTGTTAGAAAATGAAACAAAACAAAAATTTTAATTAAAGGAATTCTCTAAGCCTTGTATTTACAGAATGGCTTTAAAATAAATTGTATAGGGCTTCTCTGGTGGCGCAGTGGTTGACAGTCCGCCTGCCGATGCAGGGGACACGGGTTCGTGCCCCGGTCCGGGAAGATCC
>NC_041219.1:18824395-18842081 GCF_002837175.3 Physeter macrocephalus | reverse complement strand
CACATGCTGCGGAGCGGCTGGGCCCGTGAGCCATGGCCGCTGAGCCTGCGCGTCCGGAGCCTGTGCTCCGCAACGGGAGAGGCCCGCGTAACGCAAAAAGAAAAAAAATTGTATAACCATATTGTGGTAGTTTATCAACTAATTAATACCATTTGGTACTGAAATTGCCTTTGATTTTCATTAACAGATATTTCAAAGAACAAAGATCCACTTAGTTATCAAACTGAAATGCGCCTGGAAAAATTATGATCTAAACACTCTCTTCACGACTGGAAATCAAATAGAGCATGTAAGAATTATCTTCAGTAATACGTGTAAATCTACTCCCTATCCTCCCTATATAAAATAATACCGAGATATTTATTTGATTGAATTAAAAGTTGTTTGACTTATTTTAACTTATTTAGGAGGCATAAGGAAGCTAATGATTTGGAATGAGCATATTCCTCGACCTTCTCTGTCTACACCAGAAGGTGCTTGGCAAGTAGGGTCTTCACAAGGGCCGTGGGGGAAAGCAGCCATGAGCAATTGTAAGATTAGAGTTGGGTAGACTCTGTGTCATTGAATACTGAAAGCCTTCAAAGCATAAGAGTGATGGATATTCCATGTTCCTCTAGAGAATCTATAAGTCCATATAAGAGATAGAACATGAAAACCCAATGTTTACTTTTATAAGAAAAGAGGAGGAACTCGAATAACCTATATCTAATTACTTTTTAGAGAAGTCAGAGTGTCTTCTGATAGTCACAAAATCACAATTCAAACTGTCTTCATAAGATTATAAAAAATACATTAACACACTATATAGCTGGAGAATCTAGAGACAAGGGCATATCTGTATTGGTTCATTCAGCAATGTATCAATAATGTTTCTAATTATCTCCTTTTGTACTGCCTCTCTGCTCAGCAGTCTACAGGGTCAAGGGCAGAATGTAGGGGTAGGGGCTGAATACTTCTTTTGCATGACCAGCAGATGGGAGAGTGTGCTGCTGCAAATAAGAACAAATATAATTGGTTTAGTTCTGATTGACCTTGCCCTATTTAGTGACTCCAGGGAAATATAGAGCACTGATAAGCCTTTGGTATAATTGCATCTTGGAACAGAACCCTGTGTCAGAGTAGATGGGATTATCCAGATTGACTCAGATCATTGAAGTCCCATCCCTGAAGCTGGGGGTAATATCAGTCTCCTTACCGCACTTGAAACTTGAAGAGAAATAATAAACACCAAATAAGGGTACCCTAAAAAAAAAAGGAGTAGGAGCTAAAGCTGCTCACAAATCAACTAGAAAATACTCTATTTTATACCCTACATATAATTTTTAACTGTATCTGGAAAGTAAAAATTTATAGTCTATGCCATTATTTTTTAAATGATAATCATGAGAAAATTAAATAGATCTAGACCAATGTGAAATATACTAGGAAACATTCATAGATAAAATTTGTACATACAAGTGAATGACTTTGAGGGATTGAACTAAATAAACTATAGAATATAAACATGAAAACTACAGGTATTGAAGCCTTCTGGTGAATTCTACTCACATATTCGGAAACATCAATCTAAGACTCCTTTGAAAATAGAATAGTAATTGTGAAATAAAATTCATATTTTATGGCAAGACAAGAAAAATTCAAACATAAAAATTATCTCTGCTCTTTGGCCTCTCTCCCCACACTGTGCATTGTGTACCTGCATTATGCATTGACCAAACCTCCCCATTGCCAGAAATACCTGCTCAACCATAAAGGGCAACGTCAACAAGACAACTCCTTAAAAGATAGCATTTCTTCTTGATCTTGTAAGGGACCACTTGACACTTAGATCTGGATTGTGTAAACGGTCAATAATATGCCATTTAATGTACAAAAAACTTGTATAACTGTGCTTCGACTTCTAATGGGCACAACAGTTCTCAGAGCTTTCTGAGATGTTCTTCCTGGGTTATAATCCTCAAATTTGGCTCAAATAAAGTTTTCCATTTCTTTCTTAGATTAGCTGATTAATTTTTCATCAACATAATGAAAAAAATAGTTATTATAGTTCATATAGATTTTTTCAAAATCTCAAGTTAAGTAATGTATGCCTAAAATTGAAAGAGTTATTGAAGTTATATTTCAGAAGAAGCCATAATCTTTCACTGCTTTAAACTAGTTATTAAAAATAATTGAATCAGTTTTAATTTTATTTAATGCATTTTACATAATTATATATATTCTTAATGCACCTTTCAAGTTGAAATATATGAACTTTTATTTCTCAAATGTTTTTATATAAATTATAGGAAATATATTAATTGGACTATAATAGTGTAAAAACTAGGAAAGAGGGTTGATTTAGTTTTCCTTGACAATGTCAACTTGAAAAAGCTTAAGAAAGATACAACTGATGGCACAAACTAAACTAAAGAAAATGGCAAAATTAATAGAAATTTTAAAATGATTCCTGGAACTGATTTTCTGAGATTCAATTTTCTCTAATAATGCTGTCATTCCCAAAGCTCAGCTCTGCTGTCATCCTGACAGCACTTGTCGCAACACATACACCCACACAAACACACTTCCTCTTTCTCTCTCCAAATTCTAATCTATCCTATTCCATTTCTCTGCTCAATTCTTGTCTGTCTTCTCTATAATAATACCATATACCCCTAGGGGTTTGGAACAGGTTCATGATGAAACAATGGCAAGTAGACAAAACTAACATGAGATCAAAAGTCAACAATAGATCTAACATGAATATTTAATGTATTCAAAAATTAATTCTGATAAAAGATCATAAAACTAGAGGACTCTGCCAAAATTGTATTACTTATTCCTTGAGTTATTGAGAACTTGAAGTTAGAAAACAGTTTAGTATATTTCATATTCTTGAACTGCTTTAAATAATAGAAACAATAGAGTTAATCTCAAATTTCTATAAATTCAATTTTTTTCTCTCTCTTAATCTCCCTCTCTCTTAGACATTACTCTGTCAGTCAATTCAGTTTTTTTAAAAGCTCTTCACTCTAAAAGTATTTAGGGTACACTGGTTATGCTCCAGGACTATTTCATATTCTTGAGGTATAATAAAAATGACAATGGGCTTGATTCCTGCTGAGAGTCTAGTGTCAAAACCAATTAAGTGGGCTTCCCTGGTGGCGCAGTGGTTGCGCGTCCGCCTGCCGATGCAGGGGAACCGAGTTCGCGCCCCGGTCTGGGAGGATCCCACATGCCGCGGAGCGGCTGGGCCCGTGAGCCATGGCCGCTGAGCTTGCGCGTCTGGAACCTGTGCTCCGCAACGGGAGAGGCCACAACAGAGGGAGGCCCGCATACCACAAAAAAAAAAAAAAAAAAAACAATTAAGTAAGTGACTAAAATGAGATGTGATGGCGCAAACCCATAGTTCTATGAAAATAAATAACTGGAGGCCCTGACCTATTCTATAAGTGAGAAAGTATTTTACATAAGATGTAATAATTAAGATTAAAGATTTTTTTGACATGGTGAAGTAAACAAACCAAAATAGATGGGGTTCTGTTTGCCTAACTATCCAGAAATAAAAATCCAGAAGCTTCTAGATGGATGCAAACTCTGAAGTGAGACTGCAGAGAATATGAATTTTGTGCAAGTTCCTCACTCTGCATCTTCATCTTTGTCATGGAGAGAATGACACTGACAACCCCATAGAATTTAGAGATAATGCATGCCCTGCACAGAGAAGTACGCCTGGCATAAAGTGTCCAATAAACTTTAACTAGTATTATTAATATTATTATGAATGTATTTAGCTAGCTATATATCCCTTTCAGGCTAGATAGGCTAAGATGATCTAGGAAACAGGTCTGCACTCCAGCCCAAATTTCATGAGAGTGAACAAAGATAGGAGATGCTTTCAATTCATATATAGAAGTAGATTGTTAATGGTTAAAGTATTCAGAGATAAAGAAGTACATTTCCAGAAGGAGAACAGAAGTGAATACTTTGCTTAGAGAGGTAATGTGATAGCCAAAACACACTTCCATCCAAATCATTCCCCCAGGCTATTATTCTGAAAACCTTTCCTTAAATCTCAGCCTCACTCAGAATCTAGCATACAGACACAAGTAACTTGGGATGAAATCCAGACCATACCCTGGGACTTCCTATTTCTTTATTCTGCTTTATTTTTTCCCCCAAACTGATTCTCATCCTCTACCAACTAGGTTGTATGTTTATTGAGGGGAAAGATTTTCTGAGTTGTTTTAATGCTGTACCTAGTATACCTAAAACAGAGCCTGACGTATGGAAACTGCTCTATAAATATTTTTTGAGTGAACTAAATTTTACAGAATAGAACAAGGATATAGCAAGGAGCTCAATAGTTAAAGTCCCTTCCTCTTTTCCATTATTTCACCTAAGAATAACTAGGGTTATTATATTTGGAAATGGTAAGGCACATCCAAATCACTGAACCACTGAATTACATTATTGATAATATCTTTATGTTTGTTAACTTATTAATTTATTTTACTTCATATGTAAAAGGGTAATGGAATAATTTTTAAAAACTGTAAGTCAAATGGTATATCACATTTGAAAAAATGTATGTGAAAAAGTAAAATGTATGTGAAAAGTATGATTTAAATTGTAGTGGAAATTCAGAGGATAACATTTATCATTTCACCATAATTTATATATACTGATCTATTATTTCTAACTAGATGTTTATGGACCATGTAGGTAAACACACTTAATTCTGAATATGAGGAAATTGTGTGTATCTTCCTATAAAAATTATGGCATGAATTATATGTTTTGAATAGTTGTACATCCTTTTAGTAAGTTATAACCTAAAGCCATATGGATAGACTATGAAATATGATTCAAATAAGAAAATATGAATAGTTTATGGCCTTTTTATTTTCTATGCAGTACTAATACTAAGATGCTATATTTGGCAAAATTCTGTGTTTGACAGTTCTGGTTATGTTTCATGTTTTACTGATATTAAATTAATGTAGATACCAAGCTAGCAGCCAAATCCCTTTAGGTAACAAGAATGTTGCCAAGGTAAACTGAAGGTAGCATTTTTCTTTTTGCTGTAAAATCAATGTTGTCCTGAAAATGACATAGCAGAATCTTTTTGACCAGTTATTAACTCTTTTATTCAGCTGGTTGAATGTTGTTGTTTCTTCTCTCTCTCCCTCACCAAGTCACAAAAATCTAAAGTTACATATGAAATGTGCTTGGAATATAGTAGGTGTTCAATAAGTATTTTCTGAGGGAAAGACATAGAAAAAAAGGAAGAAAGGAAAGAAGGGGAGGGAGAGAGAAGAGGAGAGAGGGAGACAGAAAAGAAGGAAGGGAGAGAAGTGGAGAAGGGGGAGAGTGGAAGAAAGGAAATCTTTTGTGGAATGTGAAACTAAGTGTCAATGCCATCAACACTTCTCTATATGGAGACTTTTGCTCCCCAAGCAGTCTAGTTTATACTGTTGTACACCTGGTATCCCATGTGAAATGTATACATCAGATCACAGGTACCTAACATTCTACCATAATGAATCATTTTTACTGATTAAGGAATCTATCCCTATTATGACTAATGCATTGTATGATTAATTCTAAACATAACAACCAGAAAGAAAAGTATTTTTCCTGAATCTTAGAGAAGCAACATATGATTCTACTACAAAAGAAAATAGTCATATTCAATGCTTTTCCTTTTAATGGTTCTATTTTATTATCTACTGAACATTTTTTGTGTTTTACAATCTATGGATGAAGCCAAAGTGTAACAATTTCTCAAGCAGAATTTCATTGTAAAAACTTTGTTTTTCTCTAAGATTATTTACAATTATTTTATGTGCTTCAATATTTACTTTTTACAAAAGACATAAAAACTCTTTATAGTTTTTTGCATTTCCCTATAAACCACTGCATGACAAGGAACATTCAGTTTCCTTTACTTAACAAAATTCAGTAACACAAGGTAAGCCTATGAAATATTTCCAGTAGAATATGTAACAGTGTCTACTGCCCCTTTTGAATGTTTGGCAAATAAACAGAGAATATCTCTACTGAAATAAATTTTCTTAACATCTAGGATTCTATGATATAACCTACTTATTCCACTTTGTTCAAGGATAAGAAAATCACCATAGGAGAAGATCCGTGTATTCAAGGTATCATGAGTGACTGATCATTTGTAACAAATTTTACTTTTTATTCCACCATAGAATGGAGAAATTTTGAGTTTGGGTCCCTAACAACCTAACAATTTTGCCATGCTGGACTATCATTATTCAAACTAGTTATTACAATAAAATCTACCTAAATCGTGCTCGATTGCCAGCTATTATCAAGTAAGTATTTAGATAGTGTGCAGTTTGAATAAAATCTGACCCAAGTTATGTGACTTAAGAGGACTCCAGGTATGGAGAAAATATTGTGATTCAAGAAACAGTCTCCAGATGGTGTTTCTTTAGAATTGGAAGAAACTTCATAGATCATTTGTTCAAATACAAAGATTTAATGGAGTCTAAATCAAATTTAATATTACCCAATTATGTAACTGTTTATTTTCTTATCTATTTCTCCATAGACTTTAAACTCCTTAATGAATAAAACAATATTTTTATTTCTTTCTATAGTAGCTACTATATAATTGGTGCTCAATAAAGTTAGTTAATAAATAAATTTATATAATACCATTTATTATAAATCTACATTTAAGATTATGTTTAGATTTTTTTAATACCTAAAAAATAACTTAATATGTCACTCTGCCACACAATTTCAAACAGTCTCAAAATTAATTAATTCAGAGGAAAGTACCATAAAAATTCATTGGTAACATGGGTATGATAACTTCAGACTAAAATTTCATTCATTGGTTTCATCTCAATTCTTTTTTTTTAAATAGTTTTAAATTTATTTATTTAATTATTTATTTTTGGCTGTGTTGGGTCTTCGTTTCTGTGCGAGGGCTTTCTCTAGTTGCGGCGAGTGGGGGCCACTCTTCATCGCGGAGCATGGGCCTCTCACTATCGTGGCCTCTCTTGTTGCGGAGGACAGGCTCCAGACGCGCAGGCTCAGTAGTTGTGGCTCACAGGCCTAGTTGCTCCGCGGCATGTGGGATCTTCCCAGACCAGGGCTCGAACCCGTGTCCCCTGCATTGGCAGGCAGATTCTCAACCACTGTGCCACCAGGGAAGCCCCTCATCTCAATTCTTTTCAAACTTTTTTTTAATATGTAATCCTCAAGATTTTTGAATGTGTAGGGGACAAACCTTCTTTGTGAGTAGGTCTCAGGTATCCTTTGTGAAGTAAAATTCATATTTAATAGCAAGACAAGAAAAATCTAAACATAAAAATTCTTCTCTGCCTTTTGGCCTCCTCTCTCCCTGCACTGTGCATTGTGTATTTGCATTATGCATCAACCAAACCTCTCCCATCAGCAGGAATGCCTGCTCAACCATAAGAACAACATTGTCCTAGCATCAACAAGACAACTCCTTAACAGATAACATTCCTTCTTGATCTTGTAAAGGGTCACATGACTCACCACAATGATGCTTAGATCTGAATATGTAAACCGCCAATAAACTTTTAGAATGAAAATATCAAATCACAACTTAAAAAAAGCAAAGAATTAGCATTCTTAATGGCAATTTTAAATTCTCTAATAATGCAACATGATCTATGTGAGGAATTCTTTTATAAAACTGTGTGGTTCATCTCAGGTACTTACTATCCTGTCAGAATTCTTTTCTTTTTTCTTAACCTATCAGCATTTAGGCAAATTTTCCTTAAAATGTGCAGTGTCCAAGAACAATAATATGATATGTAAAGACAAAAATGGGGCCTCGGAAAAATCTTGCTCTTGAATTCATATTCTGCATATGAATATGAATTGAGCTCCCTTGTCTTCCAGTCCTCTCCTTTGTTAGCTACTAGGGATTTATTTTTTGCTTTTGTCCTGGCCATTCAAGTCTTTTCTGCACTTCGTGGAAATACGCAGAGCATTTCTTCCCTTCTAATCCTGTCACTTTACTTGATCTTTGACCTCCCCAGTCCTGGTGTCACTCTCTAGTGTCTGTATTATCTTGATTATTATTAGTTACCTTATCCTTACACACCAGTCTTTATTAATTCCCTATAGATAATTTGCTTGGCTAGCTATTGAAACTAAATGGCATAGTTTCTGCCCTCAAGACACTTAGAGAGAAGCAGTATGTGTATGTGGTTAGGGCCAAAGCTTTTAGGATCAATGGAATCTAAGGCTCTCAGGATGCTGCTTACTAGGTTTTCAAGCTTGGAAAACATAGCTGAGATTTCTGATATTCATTTATTCACTACTGTATATTTCACATAATGTTCCAGTTATAAAAGAAGTCTAAAAATTGGTATAGGATCTGATTTATAATTGGTATTTAAAACATTGTTGTGGTGTTATTATTAATATATCATTATAAAGTACTGATTATTATATCTTTATGCCTCCTTCTTATACCATGACACTATTTTGAAGTCCTCAAGGGTAGGCCTAATTCTTCTCTGTATTTCTGCAGTGGAATATATTTCCTTAAATGAAAGATTGTTTCCTTGGGGACCTCCTGGAAATTATCCATTTACTACCTAAAAGATCATGAAAGAATAACTCAGGATGTAAATGTGTAAAAATGCACCATATGTTTTGGGAAGAGGTAACAGTTTGCTCTATCTAGAATATTCCATGGGAGGGGAATGAGTACAGGTAGTTCTGAAAGGTTAAATTCAAATGAATTTATAGAGCATTTTATTCTATGCTACAGATTTATAATTTACCTAGAATCAACAGAAACTCAATTATTGGTGTTGATGTTTTATTTTTCTTATTTATCTATTTTTTCTTATTTTAGAAAGATGACTACTAGTAGATCATTAGCAATGTAAAAACTGTGGCTAATGAAATCTAACAGAAAAACATTTATTAATCCAGATGAAAACTGATGAGTACCAGTACCTAAACTTGGAATATTAACCATAATGACGGAAGAGTGAAAATGGGAGGATAGAATCATGTTAATATCTTATCATGTGTTATGTTGATATCCAAGTGTGACTGGATAACACACACTCAGCTCTCAGTGAACATGAAAACTGTAACAGGAATGTTACTAAAACTTATCTTCCTACCTATTTCACATGAATTTAAACTAGAGAGCATTTAGCATAGATTATTTTCTTTCAAAATGAAATAGAAACTCAAGCTTGTGCTATTGATGTTACCTGATGAAGATCAGAGGCCCTAACAACTCCTTTCTAAACCATGAGTAGCCAGTAGGAAACTATAACAATTTTCTCAGCTCCAAACACACCATTTTTCTACTCCACTCTATAAAGTTGAGTCTGTGAATATGCAAACTACATTTTTTCTTTATAACTGATTCCTTGTTAAGTTATTCTAAGTGGGGAAAGTAGAGGGAGACTGGAATATAAGAGGAAAGCCTCATTTCTGTTTACTTCTCATCCTTAGTAGCATCATCCAACAATGCCTTCGCACTCAGGCAGCACAACTGGTTTCTGTTTCCAGATTTTTTCCAGTCTTTTTGCGACCCTGAGAAATATCAGCACCAGCTGGGCTGCCTCCTTCTCAGATCCAAGTTCCAGCTCTGGGGGTCTCAGGCTCTCTCCTCCGAGTTTCTACAGAACCATCACCAGCCATCCTCTTCAGATTCTTGGTATCAGAACCACAAAGGCCCTCCTCCAAGCTTCCAGATAATGGTAACTACTAAATTTCCCCTCCTTTCCCCATTCTTAAATATGGTAGCTGCTTGCTGAAGTTACTAAACCTATATTACTTCAGGGTTCCCTTTTAATATTTTCAGTCCTCAGAATGTGCATAACCAACACTTACATTAAAATCTCTTGACACTTATGCATACATTGTGATATAAAAGCCTCCAGACTCACCTAAGTCTTTCATTTTACAGAATACTCCTCATCTTTAACTTCTCAAAGAGATTAGCTCCTTTCATTCACTTACATTGATTCCAAATATTTTGTTCTGCAGAAAACCATTTTCTAACTCAGCTGTTTCCTCTGTTACACTTTGTATTCTCTGGATTTAAATCTTCAGATGCTGAGATAGAGGTCATTTGGAAAATACCTTTTACTGTCCAGCCCCATATCAGTCAGAGGCCCAGAAAGAAACATATACTCAGTGGTTCAACAAAAGAGAATTTAATAAAAAAGAAAAAAAAATTGCTAGAAGATAATGAGAAAAATCTAGATGATATTGAATTTGGCAGTGACTTTTCAGATACAATACCAAAGGCATGCTCCATGAGAGAAAGAACTAATAAGTTGGACTTTGTTAAAATTAAATTTCTGCTCTATATGATACTGTCAAGAGAATGAAAAGCCAAGCCACAGACTGGGGGAAAAACTATTTATAAAACACATATCTGGGGCTTCCCTGGTGGCGCAGTGGTTGAGAGTCCGCCTGCCGATGCAGGGGACACGGGTTCGTGCCCCGGTCCGGGAGGATCCCACATGCTCGCAGAGCGGCTGGGCCCGTGAGCCATGGCGGCTGAGCCTGCGCGTCCGGAGCCTGTGCTCCGCAACGGGAGAGGCCACAACAGTGAGAGGCCCGTGTACCGCAAAAAAAACCCCATATATCTGATCTAGGACTTGTAACCACAATGTACAAAGGACTCTTAAAATTCAACAAGAACAATAACAACAACGACAAAGTTCAAAAAATGGGCAAAAGATTTGAACAGACACCTCACCAAAGAAGATATACAGATGTCAAATAAGCATATAAAAAGATGCTCAGCATAACATGTCATTAACAAAGTACAAGTTAAAACAACAATGGGATATCAGTACATATCTATTAGAATGGCTAAAGCTCCAAATACTGACAACAGCAAAATAGTGGCATGGCTGTGAAGCAACAGGAATTCTCATCCATTTATCATGAGAATGTAAAATGGTACAGTCACTTTGAAAGTCAGTTTGGCAGCTTCTTACAAAGCTAAATATAATTTTACCATGCAATCCAGCAATCACACTCCTAGATATTTACCCAAATGAGTAAAAAACTCATGTCTACACAACAACCTGCATATGGATATTTAGATTTGTTTTGTTCATAATTGCCCCAATTGAAAGCAACCAAGATGTCCTTCAATAGGTAACTGGACAAAAAAGCTATGGTACTTACAATGGAGTATATTCTGTGACAAAAAAGTAAATTAGCTACCAAGTCACAGATATACATGGTAGATTCTTAAATGCATATTGCTAAGTCAAAGAAGCCAGTTACCAACTATATGATTTCAACTCTATGACAGTCTAGAAAGGTAAAACTATACAGTCAGTAAAAGAGTCAACGGTTGACAGGGTTCAAGGAGAGGAGGGAAGAGATGAATTGGTAGAGCACAGGGCATTTTTAGGGCAGTGAAATTATTCTGTATGATTCTGTAATAGTGGATGTGATATTATACATTAGTAAAAAGCCATAGGATTTTAAAACAGTAAATTATAATAACTATGGAATTTAATTAATAATTATGTATCAATATTGGTTCATCAATTGAAACTGCACTAACATAAGATATTAGTAACAGGAGAAACCACGTGTGTGGGGAGAAGCAATTATGGAAACTCTAATTACCATATGTTCAATTTTTCTGTAAACCTAAAACTTCTCTAAAAAATAAAACCTGTTAAGAAAACTAGACATAAATGAATCTTCTATGACTTATTGAATACTACATGAACTAAAATAAATTAAAATTACTTTTTATTGATTTTTACTTAATTTGCAGACTACTTAGGGATAACTGGAGACACTGATGTTTCACAAACCTTAGGGTTGCGTTTGCTAATCTACACGATCTGGTATTCATCAGATTCTAGTTAATGGAAAATGGTCTACATTAAATTTGTTGTTCCTGGTGTTAGTTTCTTTTATAATAAGTACTACTGGAATATCAGCATGAACTATAATAACACAGATGAATACTTTTTAATAAATGTTTTACATAATTTAAAATGGGAAATTAATTAAACTGGAGGGATTCCAAATGCCTATACATAATATATCTATGCACTTTAAGATATACTAATATAATAAAGCATGGAAAACAGACAAATAACATATGTAGTCCTGGAACTTGGAGACAAGAATCAGAGGTTGTGAGTCAAATATTCAGCTAATAAATAGTTGCATGCACTTTGATAACATCTAATCTCTGAGCCTCATTTTCTGATTTGCCAAATGAGAATATTTGTATATATGATCTTCATTTATCTTTCTGGATTTAAGTTTGTGTGTGTGTGTATTTATAACATAGTATTACTGATTTGAGATAGACATCAAGTTACAATCACCTTTTATGAAATGATCGTTCTTTCCTGCACTTCAAGTTATCTAATTATGCAAAGGAAGATTGCTAGAGTTACATAATATTCTACTTTATTTATTTTATATGTCTTTCTTGGGAATTATTATACAGTTATTGTTTGAGATTTTGGCACAAGGGATTTCTCATTAGTTTCATATTCAGTATGTTTATGGTGGTTTTAAATAGTAAGAGACAGTTAGTTTACATCTTACTAGCTATGGAAAAAACATTATAAGTATTCTGAACTAAACATTAACACTTGTCCTTGACTCTAAAACTTGACCTGGTGAAGGGTCTGGTTCTTTAATGATAAAACACATAATACTGTCTTGCCTCTGTTCTTCAAGTACATTAAATGTTTCCCTTGAGTTTTCAGTGAAAAGGAAAACATCCATGTTTTGGTGCAAAATACACATGTAATTGGCTCCTTGACAGATGTTAAATTTTAACTTCTTGAAAAATAAACATTTGACTATACCATACAGATTTTGATATTGTGCATCTTTTGGAATCCAGGACATCTGGGCTACTGGGTGGGTTATTAACCTTTCTCACCACTGCTATTACTCCTTTATCCTACGCAGTGTATTTGTATATAAGTTCCTCCCTTTGATAGGATATTTAAATCATTTCTTATACATCCACATTTTAGTATATGGGTTTCTCACTTGATCTCATCCCTCACTTTTGTGTTCCTCCTATGCTTTCTTTTCAATCTATGTGTGCCAATACAGCTCAAACTACAAGACTGCATGTTCATGGTACTTCATTGTCACCAATCCTTTGATGGTACCCCCAATCCCTTTGCCCTATTCCCTTCCCACTACTACTATTTACTATTCCTTATCCTTTAATTCTCTTACAATTGTTTTCTGTGGTTCCAGGAATCTGGGTTACTAAACTTTCTAAAAAGGACCCAAAAGGGCATTGATAAATCTTAAGAACATGCGGTCTCTAAATTTACATGGGCTCATTTAATTTAGCAATCCATATACTTGTCCTTAATCATCCCCTATTCACACTCTATTCCTTTTCTTATATTGGCTCTCATAGCTAATAGTCTAGCTTCCCAGATGTCACTGCAACACTATCCTTAAACACAAACACAAATACACACAAAACAGCGTTAAAAGAAAATCTTGTCATTGAGTATGACTGCATAAAGATTCCTCCCACAATAACCCTGATTGAGAATCAATTCATATTTACTTAATTGCATAACTGTTTAAGTTCAGGGATGTGAAACTCAAGGCTTCAAAAATGAAAATTCTTATTTTCAAATAATTCTATTTTGTTAGAATGTTCCCCCTCCTGAAAGAATGAAACAAAAATTAACGTAGTATCTATAGGACTGTATTTAAGTCTAAACTTTTGAGGATAGACACCTTACTTTGCTGTGATAATTTTACTGTGTTTCTAAAACTCTCTGAACTTTTTCGGTTGGTTGGTTATTTTTTATTTTTCTTTTGTTATTGTACTAAGTGTTTTGAGAAGACGATTTTTTCCAAGGGTAATAATAGTAAGAGGCTTCAGAAGAAAAGTTAACAAGCAAACAAACACACACAAAGACAAACTTCTTAAACTCAAAATGTATTCAATATGGACTTTGTATTAACTTGAAAAGAAATGCTAATTCTAATATCTTAATTAAGAATAGAATTATATTCTACTTAAGGAGATATGTTTGTCACTGGAATTTACTAATTTAATTAATTAATTTAATTAGTTAATCACTAACAAAATCTTTTTTCCACCTGAGTACACTTTATATATTAAATGTACATCCACTAAACAAAATAAAAATTGAATTCTTAGGGAATATAAAACAACCTATATTCATTGGCAAGACAGTATATCCTTAAGTTGTATTTAAGTTATAATAGCCCCTTGCTTGTTAAAACATAGTTTAAAATGTACCCTGACAATGATACAATATTTTTTAATTAAAAGAGGCCTGCGGTATGTAGCAAGCTTCCCAGATATGCATGATATTACTTTCAGGTGGTAATGTAACCTCAGAAAGGAGCACTGTGATAAGACTAAATTATATTTTGGTCTTTTTTCAGGGTCAAAATGAATAGTTACATAGAATATGTTGTCATATAAGAGAGGAAGCATAGAGTGAAGTATAAATGTAGACTGAAATACTTGCTGAGAAACAATAACTCAGGCTCTTAATCCTAAAAGTGTGATGAAACGTGGATTGATGGAACTACACATTGTGGAAAAAGGAATAATGTGCTATGAGAAACAGTTCTGATGAGTCTCCAGGGCCCTGAGAAGACTACTCCGGTGAAAAGCCAGTGGTTCTAATTCAGGAGAAAGATTATAAAACTGTATAATTACAAACATTTGTGTAGCACTTTTGTTTTCAAAGTGTTTTCCTTAAATTTATCACAGTTGATTCTCAAAAAAGAACCTTGTACAGTAGTCATAGTACTGAGCATTGTTCTAATTTACACAAAAACTATATAAGGGAAATTAAATCTTATTAGCAAATCCACTGTGCTATGTATGTAACATACTGATATAACTAAACCTTAAAAATTTGAAGTTGAAAAATTCTCTGAAAACACTGGAAAATACAGAAATGAGGGAAGAAAAACATGTTCTTGTGCTCAAAACACAAAAATTACAATTGGCTAACTGCATTATAGCAATTTCAAAAGCATCTTTTTAATACAAAATTAATTTTAGGGTTGAAATATAACCCTACTTCTTAGACATATGACATAGAATTTATTACAATAAAAATAATAATCCTGGGACTTCCCTGGCAGTCCAGTGGTGAAGACTTCACCTTCCAATGCAGGGGGTGCAGGTTCAAATTTGTTTTTTTTTTTTGGCCTGAGAACTCCTCTGAATAATGCCAGGGAAAGATATATTTTAAGAACTCTTAACTGAAATTTTCTTAGAAAGGCAGAAGTAATTGTAAAGGCAGGACTGGTGGTTCAACAAATTGTCCCAAAGCCAGCCAAACGGGGAGTTTCCAGACCCAACCTCACAATTTGCCAATGGATTCTGCTGTTTAAAAATATATATAGGGAGGAGGAGCTTCAAAATGGCGGAAGCATAGGAACCGGAGATCAACTTCCTTTCCGCAAATATATCAGAAATACACCTACATGTGGAACAGCTCCTACAGAACACCTACTGAACACTGGCAGAAGACCTCAGACCTCCCAAAAGGCAGGAAACTCCCCACGCACCTGGGTAGGGCAAAAGAAAAAAGAAAAAACAGAGACATAAGAGTAGGGGCAGGACCTGCACCAGTGGGAGGGAGCTGTGAAGGAGGAAAGGTTCCCACACACTAGAAGCCCCTTCACGGGCGGAGACTGCGGGTGGCGGAGGGGGAAGCTTCAGAGCCACGGAGGAGAGCGCAGCAACACGGGTGCGGAGGGCAAAGCGGAGAGATTCCTGCACAGGGGATCGGTGCTGACCAGCAATCACCAGCCGGACAGGCTTGTCTGCTCACGCGCCGGGGCGGGCGGGGGCTGGGAGCTGAGGCTCAGGCTTCGGTCGGATCAGGGAGAGGACTGGGGTTGGCTGCATGAACACAGCATGAAGGGGGCTAGTGCACCACTGCTAGTCGGGAGGGAGTCGGGGAAAAATTCTAGAGCTGGCAAAGAGGCAAGAGACTTTTTCTTGCCTCTTTGTTTCCTGGTGCACGACGAGAGGAGATTAACAGTGCCGCTTAAGGGAGCTCGAGACGGGAGCGAGCCACGGATATCAGCACGGACCCCAGAGACGGGCATGGGGCACTAAGGCTGCTGCCGCCGCCACCAAGAAGCCTGTATGCGAGCACAGGTCACTATCCACACCTCCCCTCCCAGGAGCCTGTGCAGCGCGCCACTGCCAGGGTCCCGTGATCCACAGATAACCTCCCCGGGAGAACGCACGGCGGGCCTCAGGCTGCTGCAATGGCACGCCAGCCTCTGCCATGGCAGGCTTGCCCCACATCCGTACTGCTCCCTCGCCCCGGCCTGAGTGAGCCAGAGCCCCCGAATCAGCTGCTCCTTTAACCCCGTCCTGAGCAAAGAACAGACACCCTGAGGTGACCTACATGCAGAGGCGGGTGCAAGTCGAAAGCTGAACCCCAGGAGCTGTGCAAACAAAGAAGAGAAACGGAAATTTCTCCCAGCAGCCGCAGGAGCAGCGGATTAAATCTCCACAATAACTTGATGTACCCCGCATCTGTGGAATACCTGAACAGACAACGAATCATCCCAAATTGAGGAGGTGGACTTTGGGAGCAAAGATTTTTTTTTTTTTTCCCTTTTTCTGTCATTGTGAGAGTGTATGTGTATGCTTCTTTGTGTGATTTTGTCTGTATAGCTTTGCTTTTACAATTTGTCCTAGGGTTCTGTCTGTCCATTTTTGTTTTTGTTTTTACATTTAAAAAATTTTTACTTAATAATTATTTTTTATTTTTTTATTTTATTTTACTTTATTTTATCTTCTTTCTTTCTTTCTTTCAATTTTTTCTCCATTTTATTCTGAGCCGAGTGGATGAAAGGCTCTTGGTGCTCCAGCCAGGCGTCAGGGCTGTGCCTCTGAGGTGGGAGAGCCAGTTCAGTACACTGGTCCACAAGAGACCTCCCAGCTCCACATAATATCAAACGGCAAAAATCTCCCAGAGATCTCCATCTCAACGCCAAGACCCAGCTTCACTCAACGACCAGAAAGCTACAGTGTAGGACACCCTATGTCAAACAACTAGCAAGACAGGAACAGAGCCCCATCCATTAGCAGAGAGGCTGCCTAACATCATAATAAGGCCACAGACACTCCAAAAAGCAGCACCAGACATGGTCCTGCCCACCAGAAAGACAAGATTCAGCCTCATCCACCAAAACACAGGCACTAGTCCCCTCCACCAGGAAGCCTACACAACCCACTGAACCAATCTTATCAACTGGGGACAGACACCAAAAACAACGGAAACTGTGAACCTGCAGCCTGCAAAAAGGAGACCCCTAATACAGTAAGTTAGGCAAAATGAAAAGACAAAAAAACACACAGCAGATGAAGGAGTAAGGCAAACACCCAACAGACCTAACAAATGAAGAGGAAATAGGGAGTCTACCTGAAAAAGAATTCAGAGTAACGATAGTAAACATGATCCATAATCTTGGAAAAAGAATAGAGAAAATACAAGAAATGTTTAACAAGGACCTAGAAGAACTAAAGGGAAAACAAACAGTGATGAACAACACAATAAATGAAATTAAAAATTCTCTAGGAGGGAATCAATAGCAGAATAACTGAGGCAGAAAAATGGATAACTGACCTGGAAGACAGAAAGGTAGAATTCACTGCTGCGGA
>NC_041219.1:18823402-18824377 GCF_002837175.3 Physeter macrocephalus | reverse complement strand
TATTAAAAGCAGCAAAGGAAAAACAACAAATAACACACAAGGGATTCCCCATAAGGTTAACAGCTGATCTTTCAGCAGAAACTCTGCAAGCCAGGAGGGAATGGCAGGACATATTTAAAGTGATGAAGGAGAAAAACAAAAAATCAAGATTACTGTACCCAGCAAGTAACTCATTCAGATTTGATGGCGAAATTAAAACCTTTAAAGACAAGCAAAAACTAAGAGAATTCAGCACAACCAAACCAGCTTTACAACAAATGCTAAAAGAACTTCTCTAGGCAGGAAACACAAGAGAAGGAAAAGAGCTACAACAACAAACCCAAAACAATTAAGAAGATGATAACAGGCACATACATCTCGATAATTACCTTAAATGTAAATGGATTAAATGCTCCAAGCAAAAGACATAGACTGGCTGAACGGATACAAAAACAAGACCCGTATATATGCTGTCTACAAGAGACCCACTTCAGATCTAGGGACACATACAGATTGAAAGTGAGAGGATGGAAAAAGATATTCCATGCAAATGGAAATCAAAAGAAAGCTGGAATAGCAATTCTCGTATCAGACACAATAGACTTTAAAATAAAGACGTTTACAAGAGACAAAGAAGGTCACTACATAATGACCACAGGATCGATCCAAGAAGAAGATATAACAATTGTAAATATTTCTGCACCCAACATAAGAGCACCTCAATACATAAGGCAAATACTAACAGCCATAAAAGGGGAAATCATCAGTAACACAATCGTAGTAGGGGACTTTAACACCCCACTTTCACCAATGGACACATCATCCAAAATGAAAATAAATAAGGAAACACACGCTTTAAATGATCATTAAACAAGATGGACTTAATTGATATTTATAGGACATTCCATCAAAAACAACAGAATACACATTCTCCTCAAGTGCTCATGGAACATTCTCCAGGATAGATCATATCTTGGGTCACAAATCAAGCCTTGG
>NC_041219.1:18820477-18822078 GCF_002837175.3 Physeter macrocephalus | reverse complement strand
ATGATACATTACACAAGATGGACTTAATTGATATTTATAGGACATTCCATCCAAAAACAACAGAATACACATTCTTGTCACGTGCTCATGGAACATTCTCCAGGATAGATCATATCTTGGGTCACAAATCAAGCCTTGGTAAATTTAAGAAAATTGAAATCATATCAAGTATCTTTTCTGACCACAACACTATGAGACTAGATATCAATTACAGGAAAAAATCTGTAAAAAATACAAACACATGGAGACTAAACAATACACTACTTAATAACCAATAGATCACTGAAGAAATCAAAGAGGAAATCAAAAAATACCTAGAAACAAATAACAATGAAAACACGATGACCAAGATCCTGTGGGATACAGCAAAAGCAGTTCTAGGAGGGAAGTTTATAGCAATACAATCCTACCTTAAGAAACAAGAAACAACTCAAATAAACAACCTAAGCTTACACATAAAGCAATTAGAGAAACAAGAACAAAAAACCCCAAAGATCAGATCAGAAATAAATGAAAAAGAAATGAAAGAAATGATATAAAAGATCAATAAAACTAAAAGCTGGTTCTTCGAGAAGATAAACAAAATTGATAAACCATTAACCAGACTCATCAAGAAAAAAAGGGAGAAGACTCAAACGAATAGAATTAGAAATGAAAAAGGAAAAGCAACAACTGACACTGAAGAAATACAAAGGATCATAAGAGATTACTACAAGCAACTCTATGCCAAAAAAATGGACAATCTGGAAGAAATGGACAAATTCTAAGAAATGCACAAACTTCCGAGACTGAACCAGGAAGAAATGGAAAGTATGAACAGACCAATCACAAGCACTGAAATTGAAACTGTGATTAAAAATCTTCCAACAAACAAAAGCCCAGGACCAGATGGCTTCACAGGCGAATTCTATCAAACATTTAGAGAAGAGCTAACACCTATCCTTCTCAAACTCTTCCAAAAGATAGCAGAGGGAGGAACACTCCCAAACTCATTCTATGAGGCCACCATCACCCTGATACCAAAACCAGACAAAGACGTCACAAAGAAAGAAAACTACAGGCCAATATCACTGATGAACATAGATGCAAAAATCCTCAACAAAATACTAGCAAACAGAATAACCCTCCAGAAAGTAGGCATAGAGGGAACTTTCCTCAACATAATAAAGGCCATATATGACAAACCCACAGCCAACATTGTCCTCAATGGTGAGACACTGAAATCATTTCCACTAAGAACAGGAACAGGACAAGGTTGCCCACTCTCACCACTATTATTCAACATAGTTTTGGAAGTTGTAGCCACAGTAATCACAGAAGAAAAAGAAATAAAAAGAATACAAATCAGAAGAGAAGAAGTAACTCTGTCAGTGTTTGCAGATGACACGATACTATACATAGAGAATCCTAAAGATGCTACCAGAAAACTACTAGAGCTAATCAATGAATTTGGTAAAATAGCAGGATACAAAACTAATGCACAGAAATCTCTAGCATTCCTATACACTAATGGTGAAAAATCTGAAAGTGAAATGAAGAAAACACTCCCATTTACCACTGCAACAAAAAGAATAACATATCTAGGAATAAACCTACCTAAG
>NC_041219.1:18819343-18819791 GCF_002837175.3 Physeter macrocephalus | reverse complement strand
ATAAACTCAAAATGGATTAAAGACCTAAATGTAAGGCCAGACACTATAAAACTCTTAGAGGAAAACATAAGCAGAACACTCTTTGGCATAAAACACAACAAGATCATTTTGACCCACCTCCTAGAGAAATGGAAATAAAAACAAAAATAAACAAATGTGACCTAATGAAACTTAAAATCTTTTCCACAGCAAAGGAAACCATAAACTAGATGAAAAGACAACCCTCACAATGGGAGAAACTATTTGCAAATGAAGCAACTGACAAAGGATTAATCTCCAAAATTTACAGGCAGCTCATGCAGCTCAATAACAAAAAAACAAACCACCCAATCGGAACATAGGCAGAAGACCTAAATAGACATTTCTCCAAAGAAGATATACAGATTGCCAACAAACACATGAAAGAATGCTCAACATCATTAATCATTAGAGAAATGCAAATCAAAAG
>NC_041219.1:18818144-18818940 GCF_002837175.3 Physeter macrocephalus | reverse complement strand
GACGCAAGAGGGAAGAGATATGGGAACATATGTATATGTATAACTGATTCACTTTGTTGTAAAGGAGAAACTAACACACTATTTTAAAACAGTTATACTCCAATAAAGATGTTAAAAAAAAAAAGTAGTACAATTCTCGAGTAAACTTCTAAAGAAACAGACTTTCAGTCAATAGTCCACTCTACACCCATCACCTTCTTCTCTCCACCTGCCTTTCCATCCCTCTGATGTGCTTCTTTTTTTTAATATTTTAATTTTATTGGATTGTAATTGATTTACAATGTTGTGTTAGTTTCGGGTGTACAGCAAAGTGATTCAGTTTTACATATACATATATTCATTTTTTTTAGATTATTTTCTCATATAGGTTATCACAGAATATTGGGTAGAGTTCCCTGTGCTATACAGTAGGTCCCCGATGGTCATCTATCTTATATATAGTAGTGTACTTGTGTTCATCCCAAGCTCCTCATTTATCCTTCCCCCCTACATTTCCCCTTTGGTAACCATAAGTTTATTTTCAATATCTATAAATCTGATTCTGCTTTGTAGATAAGTTCATTTGTATTTTTTAATTAGATTCCACATATGAGCGATATCATATGATATTTGTCTTTCTCTGACAGTTCACTTAGTATGATAATCTCTACATCCATCCATATTGTTGCAAATAGCATTATTTCGTTCTTTCTTATGGCTGAGTAATATTCCATTGTATGTATGTACCACATCTTCTTTATCCATTCCTCTGTCGATGGACATTTAGATTGCTTCCATGTCCTGGCTATTGTAAATA
>NC_041219.1:18817482-18818121 GCF_002837175.3 Physeter macrocephalus | reverse complement strand
ACCACAATGTTCACTGCAGCTCTATTTACAATAGCCAGGACATGGAATCAACCTAAGTGTCCATCAACAGATGAATGGATAAAGAAGATGTGGCACATATATATAATGGAATATTACTCAGCCATAAAAAGAAACGAAATTGAGTTATTTGCAGTGAGGTGGATGGACTTAGTCTGTTATACAGAGTGAAGTCAGAAAGAGAAAAACAAATACCGTATGCTAACACATATATATGGAATATAAAAAAAAAAGAAAAGTTCTGAAAATCCTAGGCACAAGACAGGAATAAAGACATAGACCTACTAGGGAATGGACTTGAGTATACAGGAAGAGGGAAGGAAGGGTAAGCTGGGACAAAGTGAGAGAGTGGGAGGGGCTTCCCTGGTGGCGCAGTGGTTGAGAATCCGCCTGCCGATGCAGGGGACACGGGTTCGTGCCCTGGTCCGGGAAGATCCCACATGCCGCGGAGCGGCTGGGCCCGTGAGCCATGGCCGCTGAGCCTGTGCGTCCGGAGCCTGTGCTCCGCAACGGGAGAGGCCACAACAGCGAGAGGGCCGCATACCAAAAAGAAAAAAGAAAAAAAAAAAAAAGTGAGAGAGTGGCATGGACATATATACACTACCAAACGTAAAATACATA